>NC_052617.1:6445943-6678068 GCF_016545825.1 Eucalyptus grandis | reverse complement strand
GCGTATGATTGATACTTCACAGGCTAATATTTTAGTCATCCTAAATTACATTCAAGGCTTAAAATGAAAAAACAAAAAACAAAAGCATGAACGATTGTTCATCCAAAAAACTGTACTCTCCATTATTGGGTGGATAACTCAATATTTGTGTTTATATGATCAGTGGACTAGGATATAACTACCGGAAAAAAGCCACACTCTCCCATCACAACAGAACAAAATGACTATATAACATTTTCTAAAACACAAATGCAACACATCCCCAGACTATATAACAGTTTTTAAAATAACCTTGCCAAACAGTTTTATTCAAAATAACATGCACGGCAAGATTTTGAAAACGTCAAGTCAAAGCCAAAAACAAAAAAGTTTATCTCGACCAAACAAAACCGAAATAATAATCACATGTGGATTCTAGACATGCTAATCCTCAATAGATCTTCATGATCTTATTATATAACTGAAAGTGCTCGTAAGATTAACTTTCATATGCTGATTATATTTACCCTGATAAATGAAATGAATATAACAGAGAGAGAGAGATCAATGGGATGCTTATTCTTAATAGTTATGCACTCTTCTACTCGCCATGACGATCAATGATTAAAGATGAAAGTAAAATATGCCGGTAATTCAGTTTTGTTAAGAAATTTAACCAAATTATTTAAGTGGGTAAATGTTATGAGCATAAGAAAAGCGATTCATTATTGGTAAGCAATAATGGAGGAGACTTGACTTGAAATAAAAGCAAAGCAACTACCAATTGAATGCCTCGAATAATTCAATTCTCACTTTTACTAAAGCCACTTCCTTTTCCCCTTATTTGGTTTTCAGAATAAAGTGTGTCGGAGAATACTTTTCTCATGAAAAAGCAGACTTCTTGACTTGGAATATGAGATTGATGGCCATTAAGGGCGGTTTATGTTGAGAATGCGATGATGATCTAATTCTTGCTATTCATATTCCGCCAAGTCTAGCACAATTGAGTTTACACGACAAGATGTTTGTTGTCTTTAGGCTCGGACATCACGGCAGCTTGCAAGCACTATGCAGATAATCCAAACATACGATTCTTGCAAAATCTCCTTTACGTATGCCGCTGCAAAGGAGATGGTGCACTAGTGGATATGTCTCATTTATATACCTTGTGCAAAAAAACTTCCAACTTCTTCTCCGACGTTTACATAAGTTGAATCCCCATCCCAACCACCAATAAGTTACTCAAGTTACTCATATGCTAAAGTGCTAAAGTGCAATATCGGGAATATGGGGTGGCATCAGTTCCTCAGCCTCCCAAGCAATTATGCAGGCCTTTCCACAGGGTCTTTGTGCAGGTTTTTATAAGTCGCGTGGCCAATTCGAGACATTTTAATTTTGCCTTATAATTGAAGCTGAATTAGACTACGCGGTTGGGGGGGGGGGGAGGAATGCTCCCGGAAATGATGATACAGATTCCCAGCTGGTAAGGTGAGACGACTCCACAATCGCTAATCCTCTTGTATTATTGTGTTGACCGAGATGGGGACCGTCGCCCCTCAGGGCCGCTTAGTTTTCGTGCTTACTATTATCAAATTTATTTCATGATATATTAAATTATCATATAAAATTTTTACCTCTTACCCTTGAAGCTAGGTACTGGAGTAATACATATTTAAATTTATAACATCTTAAAGTTGTGTGAGGCGGCCTTTTTAAAGAATTTTCATAAGCTATAGTAGCTGTAAAATATTTGATAAGCACTTTATCAAACTTAAAGATATTAGATATTCAAAGTCTCTGCAAATCAAAGCTGCATTATTGGAAAAAAAATCATAAATGAATTCCCTCCTCCTAATAGATTCTCCACATTTATCTACTGAACTGTGATGATAGAACAACACATATTTATGAAATGAAAATGCCACCATAGACTTGAGTAATATGTCTTTCAAGAGAAATGGATAAGATTTCCACATCATGTATATGTAGAGCCTAAGTAACTAAGAATTTTCCACACCAAAGGAACCCCACCAACACAATCAAGAAATACTAATTTGTGATCACAATAATGTCATCTCAAGAAGACTTTTGACTTCTTAGCATTTATAATTAAGCAAATCGCTGTCCCACGGCCATTGTGCTCTACCAGATTGTGTTTCTTTTTCTTTCTGCACAATTGTAGTCGTAAACTATTTGACAAGCCCTTTAGTAAAGTTAAAGGCATTTTATCACTTTATATTAAATTCAACAATAATTTAACTTTCAGAAAAATGATGTAGTCTCTAAGTACTCTTGTATAATACTTGTTTAGACGCAATCCAAATATACATATGGATCGTCTGTGGAGTGAAGTGTCAAAAAACATTTTTAGGCTTTTATTTGCTCCAATGTCTGACGAAAATATTGGAGGCTTTCCCATTGTTATGGGTTGTCAATTAATTAGGTCGCCTATCACCGTAAGGAGAACAACTCAGTTTAAATTCTGTTTCTTTTTGTGACTCGTTAGATCTACTAATTCTAGATTTGAAACTTATTTTAGAAAATCTGAAAGGTTGAGTTAGCAACTTGGAAATAAGGTGACAAAGATTCTTCTTTGTCGCTGTCGACTGTCGCCCTTATTCAACGTCCAGTTTTCATCGCCTTTGGCACACCTACGGCAACGGAATCAAATTTCGTCGCCTTTGGTGCCCCTAAGGCGACGAAATTATTTTAGTTGTAGAACTTTTTGTTGCCTTAGGCAGTTTTTCTAGTAGTGATAATTACGGCAATTTAGTTATAGTGGATTGTTAGGTCACCTATATACTTTTCAATAATTTAAAGCGATTTTATCCATTTGATGGAATATTAGGATCGAGAAAATGCAGCGCCGATTGATGCTGGGAAGAAAACTCTCCGAGTTACATCCACAAACACGTACAGTGCTCTTTTCTTAAGCCCGAAATGGGACTGACTAAAGAATGTTGTAAATAGAAGGGGCATTTCTACGATGTAAAGCTCAAATGTAGAGAATTCATAAGCCAATTCGCCGACTGTGGTCTATGACCGCTACTGGGTAAATCACTGGAAAAGTTAATGTCACTTTGGTAAAATTACTGAACTATAACTATATATAGCTTGACTTCACATCATAAAAATTATTATATAATTACTCTTCTTCCTACGTCTTGTGTTCGATGTTAAGTTGTTGTAGTGTTTATCTTCAGGATGTAGCGTATACCCTGAGGGTCGGGGTCACAAAGCTTGTGTCCAATATCAGTCCCTGTTAATATTTCTCCGTCCATCCTTGTCATGATTGATATAAAAGGAACAAACAGTGTAAGGTGTATGTATCTAGGAAAGAAAATTTCTTTTAACCTGGATATTTGTTTTACACAATTGTATACCTATGACTAAACTAACTTTGGCAAAAAATCTGATCTTCCTTAACCATGAGAAAATGAGAAATCATTCTGATTAAATCTTACACGAAATTACTCGTATGCCGACCAACAAAGCTTTTAAAATGGATGAACATGTGAGCCCACCAATGGATCTTAGAGAAGACTTGTTTCAATGACTTCACACTTGAGAAGGGCTGTATAAGTTGAAGCACTCCCCACCACCAATAAACTCACTCGCATGCTAAATTGCAAAATGGGGTGGCCTCAAATCCTCGGCCTCTTATGTTTCCTATTTTTCTTAAATTCCTATCTTCTCTTTGCCTCTTCCCTTTGCCCTCCTGACCAGCGCGATGCATTGCTCAATTTTAAGAATTCCTTCGCTAGTGAATCTAGATGTCCTGTTTCACGGGTTGATTGCCTGCACTTTAACAAGAGCATAGATTGTTGCTCATGGAGCGAGGTCATTTGCGACGATGTCACCGGTAACGTCATTGGTCTTAAGTTTGAATTCATTTCGTTTCGTGATACTCTCTATTTCAATAGTTCTCTCCTTCTCCCGAAGCTTCAAATGTTGTCAATGTCAAGTTGCGAGTTGACCAAGTTCCCCTATTTTTTGAATTCGTTAGAAAGATTAACTTACTTAGACTTCTCTAACAATGGTATTGGTGGGGAGATCCCGAGATGGTTTTGGAGAATAAGCCATCGTACATTGGAACACTTAGATCTTTCTTATAACCTTATGGAGGGAGGTATACACAAATTGCATTGGAAGCGATTGTTGTATCTTGACCTTAAGAACAACTCATTCCAAGGACCACTCCCGATCCCTTCACCTTCTACTCATGACTTTTGTGCCAACAACAATGGTTTCACTGGTGAGATCCCCTCTTCGATTTGCCAATTGAGTTCACTCTTGAATTTAGATTTGTCTAACAATAATCTCTCGGGGATTGTGCCCCCATGTTTTGGTAATATAACCAAACTCCAGATCTTAGATTTGTCTAACAATAGTCTCTCAGGGATTGTGCCCCCATCTTTTTGTAATATAACCAATCTTATGGATCTAGACTTGAGCAGCAATAAATTTCAAGGGCCATTATTGCGCTTCCTAGTCAACTCGGCAAACTTATCAAGACTAAGTCTCAGTCATAACAAGTTTAATGATATATTCCCACATTGGCTGAAAGCACCGCAACTAAATTACCTTGATTTGCGATCCAACAAATTTCATGGTTGGATCAACCTCACTACCTTCGAACTCTCCTTCCCTGCTCTTGAATATTTATTTATTTCCAACAACAATTTTATTGGATGGTGCCCCACGAAGGTTTTCTCCAATAGCTCATTACTAGTAATAGATTTGTCCAACAACAAATTTGGAGGGCCAATTCCACCTCTGTCTCCCGTCACAATGTATTACTCCATTGCAAATAATGTCATAACAAGAAGGATCCCTTCTTTGATATGCAACGCCACCAATCTCGAGATAATCGACTTGTCTAACAACAACTTAATTGGTAGCTTGCCTTGGTGCTTAACAAATTTTAGCACTGTTCTCTCGGTTTTGAACTTGGGAATGAATCACTTTGAGGGCACAATTCCACAAACAATTTCTTTGATGCATGGATTGACGACTCTTGACTTGAGCCGAAATTTGTTTGAAGGGACGTTGCCCCGATCCCTTGTCAATTGTACAAATTTGAAAATTTTAGATCTCAGTGTCAATCAGATGGAGGATAAATTCCCGATGTGGTTGGGAAAACTTCCAGAGCTGAAAGTTCTCATTTTGAGGTCCAACAATTTGAAGGGTCCTTTGAACATTCCGGAGGGAGATCTCATCTTTACAAAATTGCGCATTTTGGATCTCTCGAACAACAACTTTTGCGGTCCTTTACCAACCAACTTGATAATGAACCTTGAAGGCATGAAGAATACAAAAGATGGGCAATACAGACCATCGTACATGACACAAAATTCCCCTTCCTTTAGGCCGTCATATGAAAATACCGTGACTGTGATGATTAAAGGGAAAGAGACAAAGCTAGTGAAGATCTTGACCATCTTCACAACCATTGACTTGTCATGCAACTCTTTCCAATGAGACATTCCCGAAGTTTTTGGCCATCTTCGCTATCTCATAGGGCTCAACCTTTCTCACAACCACCTTATGAGTTCCATCCCTTTGACTTTAGGAAACTTGACTAATCTTGGATGGCTTGATCTATCTTCGAACATGCTTAGTGGGGGAATTCCTAGAGCATTGGGAGATTTGACATTTCTTGGGTATTTAAACCTCTCGAAGAACCAACTCACTGGTCGAATTCCTCAAGAGAAACAATTAAGCACATTTTCAAACGACTCGTTTAGTGGGAATCCAGGCTTATGTGGAACTCCATTGTCAAAAGCATGCCTTGGCGATGCTCAACCTCCTCCACCGTTGTCCTCATCAAGTCTGGACCACGAAAGGCATGAGAGTTGGTTCAAACAGAAAGTAGTGTGGATAGGTTATGCATCTGGAATTGTCATTGGGATTTCATAGCATACATTGCAATTGAAATGGGATGGCCCAAATGGCTCGTGCGAGGCGTGAGAATGCTGGAGAGAAGTGCAGTCCAGTGGATGGAGAAGCCAAAGCGGAGGGCCATCAAGTTTCATGGACAGTGAAATTGTTGAGGAGTTGTTTTTTCAAACCATGTAATGTAGTCTTAGTAATTAAAGATGTTATCTAATCGACATCAAATGTCATTTCCCTTATCAAGGCTTGTTTCTAATGTCTTCTCCTTTTGTATCTTGTTATAATGGTGTATGAGTTGCATTGAAAAGATGAATAATGAAATTTGTCAAGCACATAGCTTAGAAAAAAAAAAAAAGCCAAAAAAAAAGGAAAATGAAGCAAGAGCCATCATCCACTACAGATATCTCTTTCGCCCTTTGGAACAGCGTCGCCTCACCGTTGTCTGTTCCTGACGGTGTGGTCCCTTCGCACACCGCGGCGTCCATCACCTGCCGCGAGGGCTCTGATTCCCCAACCGCCTGCCACCGTACGATCCCCCGAGAAGATGACGGCAGCGACTCCGACTCCGACGCCCAGAAGAGCCTCAACCAGAGGAAGCGCGAGGCTCGGCCGCGATGTCCCCTGGGGCATGGGGTTCGCTTCCTTTCCCATCCCCAAATCAAGGGCATCCTCAGATACTACTGGGAAAAAAGATGTGTCTTGGAGGCAGCGCGATTTTGAGCTTTCACGGCCTTTGTGGATATAATGATGTTCAATAACGTTGCACTGTAGATTCATTATCCTTTCTTTTAAAAGGGGAATTGCAGAGTGGCTTCTCTGGAGTCAAGCGGCGTTGGACGCTCAGATGCTCACGAAGGTGATGCTTCTGTAATGGTGGCTGTTTCTCTTGAGGCTTTTGGTCTGAGCTGTCACTTGTTCATGCCGTTGAGATTTTTGTTGATTTACCGCAGAGACCAGGACCGGATGTCCGAGAACGAAAGCGAAGGCATTTCAATTTCATTGGTACTATCACGTTTCATTCATGTTTTTGTGAGTGCCTACGTGAGAATCTTTTCCCCTTTCTTGCCGCTTCACCTGGCATCTTCTTTGCTATGCTTGGCCATTGCACGATGAGTTCTTGCCCAAAAGAATAGTTCTTAAGATAAGAAGCTCTTTTTTAACTGCCCCTTTCCCCCCCTTTAGATTGTGTTTGAGTGTGTCAACTTGTAATTTTGAAATGCTTGGATGGTGATTGCTGTATAGTTCCTTGAGCATACGTTGATGAACGATAAGTAACTGCTAATGATGTGGTTGGGAGAGCCATACATAAATGCTCAAGCTGTGCGAAATATCTGAAATTTTGCTTCCTAAATGCTTTTTTTTTCATTTCCAGATGGAACACAAGTGTCTTTGGCCTTTTTTCTCTTCAGTTTTATTTGTTCATTTTTGCTAAGGCATTTTTATTTAGTTTTATTCTACAAAATATGCACAAGAGGTGTTGATTCAATGATTCATTCATGCCTCATGAGTCCATAATATGCAATGTAAACTTCCTTAATGAATCATATTTGTTAGGGAAGTTGCTGTGAGAAGTTGAACCGGATTTAATGGATGCTTCAATTGAGGCTACAAAAGATAGTGACCACAGTAGGCTGCGAGCTTTATCTGTATCCAAGGTGTGGTTTGGCGAAGATGACGATGAAGGTGAAGAAGATTTCGAGCAAGAAAAGAGGAGGAGGTACCTGGTTTTAACTTTGTCGCTGAAAAAAAAATCTGCATTGCCTACTGCTGCCACATAAAGTCTCATTTGCATCCTCTTAGAGGAAAACGAGTTCAACATGTATGGGATGTGTGAGAAGTCGACTTCCCAATCACCTAGAGAAGAATGTTTTACCTGTACTTACTTGATTTGATACTTAGTGCCCTAGTTTTTATTAAAAAATCTAAGCATAGACTAGAATCCCTAGCTTCGTATTTACTGAGAGGTGCTGATTTCTACGGGTGTCCTAAGCCATTGAAACCCTATACACGGGATTAGATACATTAGCCCATACAACATAATACGTGCATCCATGTCAATTTTCCTATATCCTAGCAATAAAAGTGATGATTGCCACATATAATTAATAGGTTAATGACATAACATTTAAATGATTTGAATCTGCAGAAAAGCAGATATGCTACGCGGGGAACGTACATGGAGGGAGAAAGGTAATATTTTTTCTTCTGTAAAATACTATCATTGCTTAGGATTACGCATTCATAGACATGCTTGAAATGAATAATTACTTTACCTTTTCAATATCGTAGAGGATATGATAAATTTGAAACATTTAGCGTGCCAAATAATCTGGTCTAGTTCATATAACACAAAAACTTACATAAAATTGTCTAAAAAGAAGTGTTTATCAGAAGACGCAATCTTTGTGGGAGCTCACCTTTGCCTTTAAATTCACGTGTCCCTTTCTTTGAAACCGCATCACTTTCTTTGTCTTTTTCTGCATTTTCATCTTGTTCTCCATTTTTCTTTAAAATGACACTGGATGTGAAAGCAGTATCAATCCATTTCCTCCTCCACCTTGCACGATGTTTGTCTTCCCTAATTGCCCTGTGCAACTTTGGTCAGCAGACTTCACATGAATCTTTCTGCAACAGAATCCATTTGCTCTACCCTATACTGGCCAAAAGGGTCTTGGATGAAACCCAAAATTCGAAATCAAAGTCTTACATGTATTGGGTAAATTAGTTACTTAGTAACCAAACTTTGCATAGAAAGTAGTGCAGAGTGGGAGCAGTTTTTCCTACAAAAAACTTCAGCAAGAACATTTAACCTGTATTCTATAATAGAGCCATTAATATCTCATTTCCAATTTTGTCAAGGGTTACTCCTACCTATTTAGAAGTGCACAGCAAGGTTGAATCTTGGCTGTATAGGTTACTGTCGATACCGCAGATTTAGACGATGAACAACTTTTTTAATTATCCAAAGATATAACACGCAATAAACAACTTTTTGTTAGGCAGAGATGGCATGAGATCTTTATCACCCGTAAAATATGCCAAATCTTACATATATTGAGAAAGTGGTTCATTAGTGATGTGATCCATTGGTCAAGCATGAAACTTTAGTTCTACACAATGTCCATCTTCCTTCTCTAGCATCTGTTCAGGTTTCTCAATGTTGACTTGCTTTTCAATTTTCAATTCCCAGGAGTGTCGTGAGCGCTCAAGCATAGCAAGCAGGTGGTTTGATGGTTTAATCAGTAAAGACATTCAATTGGCCAATGAAGTTTTCTCCATTGACACCATTTAATTTGACCGGCAAGTAAGTTGACAGATATCTCTTACTGTTTGAGCATTTAGTTTTATATATTGGAGCATTCAAATCTCTTGCAGTCCATTTATAGCATCTTGAACAACTCCATGTCGGCCATAAAAAAAACATCCATCGGTTGCTGCTGAATCAACTACTCGTTTAACATTCAGCTCTTGATGCCATAGACCATTTGATGGTTTTCCACACGCGGTAATGCATGGCATGTAGTTAACATTTGCACAACTCTATAGTTGGTCAGGCTAATTCATCACTCCAACTGGTACAACAAACTTCACCATGTTTAGGTCGTTCTTCAGTACACATGCAAACATTGCCCGTTGCTGAAACTCGCATTTGCCAATTGCCAAGAGTTTGCATGGTTGACATCTCCTATTTTCACATTGTCAAAATAAATTTTGGGTTCCATGTTTATGCTGAAAACGAGAGAGAAGCTAGCATAGCGCTCCTAAGGGCGAAGAAGTCCTCTACTTGTTTCCTCCGAAACCTTGCGAGGCAATTATGTGGTAGCAATACATGATTACATAGTTGATACTCACCTCTTGTACCAATCTATTTTGCAACATTTACATTTTTTTTTTGCAGGGTCCAGTTGAATCGTTCTACGGTTCAGTATTATGTATGAACCGAGTACCAGGTGGATGATGGGGTGCTAGTTTTAATTCGGTGCTGGGTTCAGTCCTGCGCAATGGCTCAAAAGAGAATAGTTATGCTGCTAAACGTTATTTACTTACCTTTACCTTTCCATTGCCTGCTAATTTCATCAATTCCGGAGAGTTATAAGAGGAGCAAAATAATGCAAATTGTTTGATAGAAAAAAGAAAGAAAGGCAGGTTAAGCTCTGTTCTTATAAATATTTATTTTGACGCTCGGTTTGTGCTTTTGCATTCGAATCTACCTGGATAATATTCATGCTGGTGCCATCCATTACAGATGTAGTTGAATCCTATACAAGTACATATGCACTGAACCCTTTTTCGCCTGGGAAGGTCGCGAGCGAATGCAGCCTACCACATTAATACCAATCGGCACACGAGGTAATCAACAACGCCCTTGGTCTATCCCGATTGCATCCCGTAAACACGGAACAAGTACACTAGATATTATATGTAAATAGACGCGTACACAAACACAAACACACAAAGATCTAGGACGGTTGTGTTAGGGGTGAATATATTAGGGTAGGGTCAACACCAGAATATTTGTACAAAGGGAGTGACGAGAAAAATTATAAAAAAAGAAAAATCGTAAACCTATTGTACTCGTGCAAAATTGATTTTAAGCCTTTGAATTAGATCAATTTAGTCTTAAATCTTTTGACAATTTGTCAATGAAGTCTATTTGGCTAGAAATTGTTGACGTAGGTGTTAGTTATTCTACATGACATGGCCGATTGTTGTTGCTAATGTGAACAATTTTTGCAATTCTATAAAAATTTTATTCTTATGTTTCTTTTCTTTCTTTCTTTCTTTCTTTTTTTCCATTGTGGCCAACAAGGGCCACCGGCAATTCTCACCGGCTGCGAATGCCTTTGTTAGATTTGGGCAAGGCCCTCGCTTGCAACGAAAGCCTCTTGCGCCTAGCGAGGCCGCAAAGACATTGGCGAGGCCGCGGGCAAGGGCCTCCTTGGCCCCACTAGTTGTGAGAGAGGCGGCTCTCGCCTAGTCTAGGAGAGGCTTTCACGGCTAGTGAGGTTCGCCATGACCCTTGCTGATATAATGAGAAAAGAAAAAAAGCAAAGAAAGAAGTAAAAGGAAAAAATGAAAATAAAAAATAAAAAATTCAGAAAAAAATTGTTAATGCCTTTTCAAGCGGCTCGTTCAATGAGAATCCAAGCTTACATGGAACTCCATTGCTGAAAGCATGCCTCAACGATGCTCAACTTCCTCCACCATCGTCCTCATCAACTCAAGACCGCGAAGGACATAAGAGTTGGTTCAAACAGAAAGTAATGTGGATAGATTATGCTTTTAGAATTGTCATTGGGATCTTCGTAGCATCCATTACATTTGAAATAGGAAGACCCAAATGGCTCTCACAAGGTGTGAGAATGCTGGAGAGAACTGCGGCCCAGTGGATGGAGAAGCCAAAGTGGAAGGCCATCAAATTTCATAAACAGTGAAATTGTTGAGAAGTTGTCTCTTTAAACCATGTAATGTATGTTCAGTGAATAAAGATGTCACCTAAATGGCTTCAAATGACATTTCCCTTATGAAGGCTTGTTTTAATGTCTTCTCCTTTTGTATCTTGGTGTAATTGTATATGAGTCGATTTGAAAAGATGAACAATGAAATTTGTCAAGCACTCAAGCTTAAAAGAAGAGAGCCAAAAAACAGGAAAATGAAGCGAGAGCCATTATCCAGATATCTCTTTCGCTCTTTGGAACAACGTCCATCACCGGCCGCATCAACGGCCGCGCGGGCTCAGATTCCCCGACTGCCCGCCGCCGTACGATCCCCCGAGAAGATGACGGCAGCGACTCCGACTCTGACGCCCAGAAGAGCCTCAACCAGAAGAAGCGCGAGGCTCGGCCGCGACGTCCCCTGGGGCATGGAACTCGCTTCCTTTTCCCATCTCCAGATCCAAGCGCTTCCTCAGATTCTACTGGGGAAAAAAGATGTGTCCTGGAGGCGGCGCCATTTTGAGCTTTCACGGGCTTCGTGGATATAATGATGTCCAATAATGTAGCACCGTAGATTCATTATCGCTTTCTTTTTCAAAGGGGAATTGCAGAGTGGCTTCTCTGGAGCACGCGGCCTTGGACGCTTGGATTCTTGCGAAGGTGATGCTTCTGCAACGTGTGGCTGTTTCTCGTGAGGCTTTTGGTCTGAGTTCTTGCTTGTTAATGCCGTTGACATGTTTGTGGATTTGTTGCAGAGAGTGGGACCAGATGTTCGAGAAGGAAAGTGAAGGCAGTTCAATTACATTGGTGCTATCACAATTTTATTCATATTTTTGTGAGTGTGTACGCGTGTGTTTGTGAGAATCTTTTCGCCTTTCTTGCCGCTTCACCTGGTATCTGCTTTGCTACGTTTGGCTATTGTACGATGAGTTCTTTTTGGGCAAAATGGTTCTTGGAGTAAGCAGCTTTCCCGACTGCCGCTTTTTTTCCCACTTAGATTGAGTTGAGTGTGTCGGTTTGTACTTTTAAAAATGCCTGGATGGTACTTGCAGTATAGTTCCTCGAGCATATATTGATGAATGATCAGTAACTGCTAATGATGTGCTCGGGAAAGTTGTAGATGAATGCTCAAGCCGTGCTCAAGCCGTGTGAAACATCTGAAGTTTTGCTTGCTGAACAAATTTTTTTTTCATTCATTTTTCCGGATGGAACATAAGTGTCTGTTTTTTTTTTTTTTTTTTTTTTAATCTTTTTGCTAAAGCAGTTTTATTTAGTTGTATTCTACAAAATATGCACGAGAGGTGTGTCATTGATTCGTGGTGCAATGTCACTTCCCTAGTGAATCACATTTGTTAGGGAGGTTGCTGCGAGAAGTGGAACCTGAGTTAATGGATGCTTCAATTGAGGCCACAGAAGATGGTGAACAGAGCAGGCTGCGAGCTTTATTGGTATCGGAGGCCTGGGTTGGCGAAGATAATGACGAAGGAGAAAGAAGATTTCAAACATGAACGTGGGGAAGAGCATGGGCTACCTGGTTTTTAACTTTGTTGCCGAAAAAAAAAATCTGCATTGCCTCCCGCTGCTACTCAAAGTTTCATTTGCATCCTCTTAGAGGAAAACGAGTTCAGCATGTACGGGCCGTGTGAGGAGCCCACCTCCCAATCACCTAGAGAAGAAAGTTTTACCAGTACGTCATTGATTCGATACTTAGTTCCTTAGTTGTAAAAAAATCATCGGAAACACTCTTTGCTGGTTACAAATTTTTTAAGCATACACTAAAATCCTGGCTTCATATTCACTGAGAGCTGCTGATTTCTACCAAGTGTTCTTAACCATGGAATCCTTATTCATCGAATTAGATACGTTAGACCTCACGGCATGATATGTGCATGTTGCATTTGCCCATCGACATTCATTCCCACACACTCTGATTCCATCCATTATTTCACTCAAAACAACAATCGCCCACCCTGCACCTGCATCACATGCTCTCTCTTATGGGTGATCTCGGGCGCTTAACTAGGCCCACATATTCGAAGCCTAAAAGGTCGTTTGATAAGACTAAAAAAATAAGCACTAAGAATTTAAGTACTCAATATCAAGTGTCGACAGTTTTATGTACTGAAAATAGAAAGTAATTTCTCATTTGACATTCTGCTCTCGACAACGTAAACTAGATTGATGGTTTTTCATGGGCATGTAGGTAACATTTGCACAAGCCTATAGCCGGTCGGGCTAATTCATTCCTTTGTAACGTGCACAACATTTTGTATGTGCCTGCCCTTGCCATGCACAAACTTCATAATGTTTAGATTGTTCTTTAGTGCACAATGCATTACATTGCCCATCGCTGAGATTTGCATTTGCCAATTGCCAATACTTCGTGCTGTTGATATCTACTATGTTGCATTGTCAAAATTAGTATTGAGTTCACATGTTTATGGTGAATATTTTCCTACATTGTACTTCCAATAAGAGCTGCGAAAGCTTGTGAGGAGTGTACATTCGATTCAAGAACAGCCAGCTGCTACTAATGAAAACGAGAGAGAAGCTAGCATGGTGTTGCAAAGGGCTCAGAAGTCCCTTACCTGTTTCCTGGGGTAATCTTGCGAGGCAATTACCTAGTAGCAATATATGATCACCCAATTGATACTCACCTCTCGTGGCAATCTACATTGTAGCATTACGTTTTCTTCCTTGGGTTCTGGTTAAATCATTTCATAATTCTGGGTAGTATATGAACCGAATACCCGGTGGATGATGGGGTGCTAGATTTAGGAAGTTCCTTATAGCTAAAAGGAGAATGGTTATAAGATGTGCAAAACTAAAAATGTCTTTGCCTTTCCATTGCATGCTAATTTTATCAAATCTAGGGAGTTATAAAAAGAACGAAATACTGCAAATCATCTGATAAAGAAAAATGGGAGGTTAAGCTCTCTTATCATGAGTGTTTATTTTGACACTCATTTGTAGGTTATTTGCAAGACTCGGTTTATCCTTCACATTTGAATCCACCTGATTTATATTCATGCTCTTGCTGGAACAGTTGTACTTGAATTTGGTGCAAATACACCTGTGCTGAAATTAAACTAACACATTTTTTTTTCCCTTGGGCAGGTCCTGAAGTGATAGGGCGTATTAAATGTGTACCCATCCGCGTACACTGTAATCAACTACATGAAATATGTCCTTAACGTATCCTCTCTCATACTGTGAGCATTGCATCCATTCTGATTATATCACCTTAGTACGGAACAACTGCACTAAACGTTCTACACACAGACAAAAATTTATGACTATTGTCTGTTGGTGGTGAATGTAGTAGGACGAGATCGAGATGGCCAACTCCAAAATGTGGAGTTGGATTTTGGAGTTGGCACTAATTTTATTACGATAAAATGATATGACCTTTGTCATATATTCTTTTTCTTTTATCATTCAACTTTGAGTTGTCTCTACGGCAGCTCATAATGTTATTTTAAGTTAAATTTGATGATGGCTTGAAGATTTTGCTTGAATATTGTTTGATCACCCACTTTGGTGGGATAAGACAGAGGGAGTGATGCCATCTCTTTTGAGCGCATATCAACGCAGATTGCTGCATTGGGAACAACAAAATATATTTCTTGATAGCAAACAAAAAGTGTCAAATTATATCTCGAGTTTTAGTACGTGTACGAAATCCAAACCATTTGGATGATCTCGATTTGTTCAAATCTAGTGTGGCCATCGATCCAATTCAAGTTTGGATTTTGTTTGGTGGGAATAGAGTATATTTGCTTTGATTGCGGGTTTGTCTCTCAATTGATTGACTTTATTTTATGAAAAATGATTAAGTGATTATTCTTAATTCACTATGATGAAAACAGTTTGTTCTGGATCATAAGAAAAACAAATAACAAATAATTCAAAATTATTAAGAGATCCATTCCTCATCCGTTACTCTCACAGTTATGCGAAAACACTTTTATTAGCAAAACTCTTATCTAATATCTTCGAGAAGGCGTGCAGTGGACGTCTAAAAGCCACGCAAGAAAAAGGAACTTGGATTTTCGGTGGGCTCCGGGCAAAAGTGGATTTGTTGACTTCTATAAAAGAACGAGAAAAGGGGGAAAACATAAATACCGTGGGGGTGGGGAGTACCTTTTGATGGCCGTGCAGAAGAATTCCTTCAAGCCGTGTCGTGCTCCGAAAAAAAAAAATGACGAACAGCGAAGTAAGGAGGGTCGCCCTGGGTGACACTCTTTTTCTCGATCGCGCGGAGCAGTGTTGACCACGGCGGATCTTGCGCTGTGAGTCTACTTCTGATTGAGCTATTTTATTTCCACGAACTTTCGCAATACAATTATTCAATACGTCGACTGTGGGAAAAGCCATGTGAGATCAGTGGGAACGTGGAAAAGAAATTGCGTTGGAGACTTCGTATAAATGTTTAAAAGAAACTCTGTCCTTGCTTGCACTGGAAATCACCTGGATGACCAATTACATCGAATTGGACAGATTCACATCACAATGTTAAAAATAACTTTCATCATAAATTGCTTATGAAAATTCCATGAACTTCTTCAAATTAATCTGATGAGCACAAGCTATATTACTTCTGGTAAAGGGGGAAAAATGACAAAGCACAACAAAAACACATATAGTACTATAGCGAGGCTGGAGCTCACCCGTGATCGGTCACCATAGCCAGCAAACGGGTGAAGAAAAAGGACAGAAGAAAGAAAAGAAAAGAAAAGTTAAGATATCTTTTTTAAATAAAATAAAATAAAAGACCATAGTCACCTTGGGTCTCTTTGATTTTATTGTTTTTGTTTTATTTATTTATTTATATTTTTGTTTTATTTACTTACATCTTCATATTTTGTTATTTTACTTTCTTAATTTGATAAAAAAATTTTATCCAAATAACATATTAACATGAAGGGTTTAGGGTGGATCAAATGAGTTAGTATTTATTTTTATGGTAAGGGTTAAGTATGAATATGTTTTAATAATATGGGTTATATTATGTATGAGTCGAATTAGAATTAAATTAAGTATGGATTGTTGAAATTTTATTTCATGAAGATAGATTAATATGAATTGGATCATTTTCGATTCGATTTACCTACTTGACACTCCAGGCGTATGTTGGACGTCTAAAAGCCACGCAAGAAAAGGAGCTTGAAAGTCGACGGGTCCCGGTCAAAAGTGGATTTGTTGACTTCTATAAAAGAACAAGAAAAAGGGGAACACTTCAATACTGTCGGGTGGAGTACCTTTGCTTGGCCGCACGGAAGACTCCTTCCAGCCGTGTAATGAGCTCCACGAAAAGACGAATAGCGAAGTAAGAAAGGGGTCGCAATGGGTGACACTCTTTTTCTCGATCGTATGCAGTAGTGTTGACCACGGTGAATTTTGTATTGTGAATTTACATCAAATCAAATTATTTTATTTATAAATACTATAGGCTTGGGTATAATCTAATTTGGGAGAAATATTCGAGCACGTGAGCAATTATAACTCGAATTTTCCGATTATGATAGATTATCTATTATGAGCTCTTCTCATGTATATAGGTATTGATATTCGAATCAAACTATGTAAATCTTTGATGTCCTTTAGTGCTCTTCTATATTTTTTCGGTGATTTCATATTGACTCAAATTGCAAGATCCGATATTAGTTTCCATGTTATATTACAACAAAATGCATTACTTATTGGATTGAAACTGAAGGATGAATTGTTTTGTATTCTTTTCGACTCATCCAACATCGATGAAAAGAGAAAATGTGGACCTAAGTATACCGTGACTTCTTAGCGTTTATTATTTAAGTGCATCACCGTCCCACAGCCGTTGTGCTCGACCAAAAAACAACTATTAGGATGTGGGTACTATCACAAATTATAATTAATTGAGTGATTAAAGGATGCCGTCGGTCCGAAAATTGTTGGAAGAAAAGACAACACTAAATAAATGACAATGTTTCTCTGTAGATGATATTGGAAGTTACAGAACGAAAGACATATGACAACCGTGAAGAACAATGCATGGAGGCTTGCCCCGACTTTTGGCTTATGAAAAACGGAGGAGACTTGACTTTGCAACTTAGATGGATGAAATAAAAAGTAGTACGTGGACGATCTGAGTGCATTCTCATTTTTTGTGAAGCCACTTTCTATTCCCCGTAATTAGGACGTTGTCCCATAGAATGAAGTGTGTTTTACGATACTTTTGCCATGTAAAGACAGACTTTCTGATTTAGAATATGAAAGCGTGGGTCATCAAGAGTCAATTCGCATGAGAAAATTGATGATGATTTGATTCTTGGTTTTCACGTTCCACCGAGTCCAACAAAATTGATTTCGCACGGCAAACATTAATTAAAAAAGAAAAGTAGGATGCCGATTAAATTGCCAAACATGCCTTCAATTATGCCAAAATCAGATATTTGGGGCTTCCCTATTTTTATTTAACTAGACGTTTGTCGTCTTCTAGTCTCTGCGGCTGATGAGCGGCTTGCCAGATGCAGAGATATCCCAAACCTGCAATTCTTGCAAAATCCCCTTCAATCATGCATCCTTCTGCCGTGGAAGGTGGGGTGGCGGAGCAATTATGAAGCCCTTTCCACAAGGACTTTATGCAGGTCTTTTGATTCCGCCCCGAAATTGAAGCTAAGACTAGACTCCATGGTAGGAGGAAGAAAGTTCCCATAAATGACGGTAAAGATTCCCACGTTATAGCTTGGGGCGATTCCTTACTGTCAATCCTAATCTCCGGAGCGATTGTTGATCTTAATTGTCTTTTTGTGCTGACGAGGACAGGGACTGCTGCCCCTCAGAGCTGCTTGCTTTTTTGTCCGAATTTTATCAAATACGTATCATTTTATGAAATCATCGTAGGACATTTTAATATCTCACCCTCGTAACTAGTTACTGAAGCTTACTTTATGTCGCCTTTCCTAAGCTATGTTTCTACATTCTTCTTCTTTCATCGTCACGGATTTGATTTTTAACATTCATTGCCAATTACGAAGTGGATATATAAGGAGATTTGACTAGACAGTAATGCAGAGTCATAACTTAGTAATCAAGTGAATTTTCTTTTTTTAATCAAGTGAATTTCTATTGTCTATATTCAGCAGTACGCAATGATTACTTTAACTTTGAATCAAACTAATAAAAAGAAAAATATATTTGATATATTTGCAATAATGATGTGAAGTGTTGCGATTTCTGTATTTGGTAATGTATATTTTAAGGTCACGACATCTTAAAGTTGTGAGGCAATTTTCTAAAAGTTGAAAGTTATTATTGTAGCCCTTAATTGTTTAACAAGCACAATATGAAACAAGAAAGGATATTGGAGATTCAAATATGTAAAAATTCAAAGTTATCTTAAAGGAAAAAATTCATAAATGACTATCCTCTTTATAATGAATTTTCTAAATTTATTTACCAGATAGTGATGATAAGAGTCATACATATCTTTTGAAATAAAAAATGCCATCACACAATTGACTAATAAACTTTTCAAGAAAGGCGGAGAAGACTTTCACATCATGTATATACAGAGCCAAGCAAGTAAGAATTTTCCACACCAAGTAAATCCACCAAGAGAATCAAATTTGTGACCCCAGTCATGTCATCTCAAGGAGACTTTGACTTCTTTACATTAGAATTTAAGTGCACCACTGTCCTAGAGCCACTCTCCTCGACCGAAAAACATTGGATTCTACCAATATCAGCCCACCGATGTGAAGTGGACTACACCACTATATTTCAAAGTTGCTCGGTAACATCAATCAATTAGGACTTATTTAACGCGATCCGAATATACATAGGAATTGTCTTTGGAAAGAAGCATCGAATAATAGACTTTTATTTGTTCTTATGTCTGATGGTATTACTGGAGGCTTTCTCGTTGTTATGGGTTGTCAATTAATAAGCCTTTCTTCTTAAGTAGACCAACTCAGTTTAAATTCTGTTTCTTTTTGTGACTCGTTAAATCTTGTAATTTTGATTTGAAAATTATATTTAAAAAATCTGAAAGGTTGAGTTAGCAACTTGGAAATAAGGCGACAAAGGTTCTTTTTCATCGCAGTTGACCATCACCTAACTCAACCTAAGTCGATAGAAACCAGTTTTTGTTGCCTTGGGCATACCTACGGCAACAAAATCAAATTTCTCTCTCCTTTGGTGCCCCTAAGGTGACCAAATTATTTTTGTTGTAAAAATTTTTGTCACCTTAGGCAGTTTTTCTAGTAGTGATAATTACAGCAATTTAGTTATAGAGGATTGTTAGGTCGCCTATAGACGTTTCAATAATTTAAAGCAATTTTTATTCATTTCATGGAATATTGAGATCGAGAAAATGCGGCGCCGATTGATGCTGGGAAGAAAACCCTTCCAAGTTAACATCCACAAACAAGTGCGGTACCCGTTTTTGAGGCCCCGAAGTGGGACTGATTAAGGAACGTCGTAAATAGAAGGGGCGTTTCTACAATGTAAAGCTCAAATATGGAGAATTTATAACCCAGTTACCCGACTATGGTCTATGACCGCTACTTATTAGATTATCGGAAAAGTTAATGTCACTTTGGTAAAATTACTAAACCATAACTAATAAAACAATCACTTGGCCTCATAAAAAATTAATAAATAAGTACTCTTCTTTCTACGCCTTATTATGTTCGTTGTTAAGTCGTTGTTGTGTTTATCTTCAGGATGTAGTGTAGATCCCAAGGGTCAGGGTCCCAAGGCCTAATTCCGATAAATGTTTCTTTCTATCCATCGTTGTCACGATTGATATAAAATAACGGACAATCTAAAGTGTATGTATCTAGAAAGAAAAATTATTTTCACCTGGATATTTATTTTACACACTTGTGTACCTATGACTAAACTAACTTAGACAGAAAATCTGATCTACCTTAACCATGATAAAATAAGATATCATTCTAACTTAATCTTACATGAAATTTATTGGTATGCCCAGTAATAGAGCTTTCAAAATGGGTGACACATGTTGTGAGCCCACCAATGGAACCTTGGAGAAGACCTCCTTCGGTGACTTCACACTTGACAAAGGCTATATAAGTGGAAGCGCTCTCTACCTCCAGTAAACTCATTGCTCGCGTGCTAAATTGCAAAATGGGGTGGCATCGGTTCTTTGGCCTCCTCTGTTTCCTCTTTTTCTTACATTCCCATCTTCCCTTCACCTCCCCCCTTTGCCCTCCTAACCAGCGTGATGCCTTGCTCAATTTTAAGAATTCCTTCCTCCTTGATAAAGTTGCGTCGGACAATTTTGTTGAACCCTGTAGCCTTTATTCAAGGGTAACCTGCGCATTCAAAAGGGGCATATCATGGAACAAGAGTGTAGATTGCTGCTCATGGGATGAGGTCACTTGCGACAATGTCACCGGTAACGTCATCGGTCTCTATCTTGCTTCCCATCAGATTTATGGCACTCTTTATTCCAATAATTCCCTCCATCTCCCGAAGCTTCAAGTGTTGGACATGTCAATGTGCAATTGGACCAAGTTGCCCTATTTCTTGAATTCATTAGAAAGTTTAACATACTTAAACCTCTCTTACAATAAGATTAGTGGAGAGATTCCGAGATGGTTTTGGGGAATAAGCCAACATACATTGAAACATATAGATCTTTCTAATAACCTTCTGGAGGGAGGTATACACCAACTACATTGGGAGCGGTTGTTGTATATTAACCTTCAAGGAAACTTACTCCAAGGACCCCTTCCGATCCCTTCACCTTCTACTCGTTACTTTTATGCCGGGAACAATTATTTCACCGGTGAGATCCCCTCTTCGATTTGTCAGTTGATTTCACTCTTAGAACTAGAATTGTTTTACAATAATCTCTTGGGGACTGTGCCCCCATGTTTTGGTAATATAACCAATATTGTCTCTCTAGACTTGAGTAACAATAAATTACAAGGACCACTCCCGATCCCTCCACCTTTTACTCGTTTCTTCTATGCCAGAAGCAATAGTTTCACCGGTGAGATCCCCTCTTCGATTTGTCAGTTGAGTTCACTCTTAGAACTAGAATTGTTGAACAATAATCTCTCAGGGATGGTGCCCCCATGTTTTGGTAATATAACCAATCTTGAGCATCTAAACTTGGGTCGCAATAATTTACAAGGACCACTCCCAATCCCTTCACCTTCTACTCGTTACTTTTATGCCATGAACAATGGTTTCACTGGTGAGATCCCTTCCTCTATTTGTCAGTTGAGTTCACTCTTGAGTTTAGATTTGTCGAACAATAGTCTCTTAGGAAATATACCCCCTAGTTTTGGTAATATAACCAATCTTGAGAGACTGAACTTGACCAGCAATAGATTACAAGGGCCATTACCGCGTTCCCTAGTCAAATGGGCAAACTTATCAACACTACTTCTCGGTCACAACGAGTTTAATGATATATTCCCACATTGGCTGAAAGCACCGCAACTGTATTACCTTGATTTGCAATCCAACAAATTTCATGGTAGGATCAACCTCACTGCCTTTGAACTCTCCTTCCCTGATCTTAGATATTTATTTATTTCCAACAACAATTTTATTGGATGGTCCCCATGAAGGTTTTCTCCAACACCTCATTAGAAGTAATAGATTTGTCCAACAACAAATTTGGAGGGCTAATTCCACTTTTGTCTCCTGTCACAGTGTATTACTCCATTGCAAATAATGTTTTAATAGGAAGGATCCCTTCTTTGATATGCAACGCCACCAATCTCGAGATGATCGACTTGTCTAACAACAGCTTAATTGGTAGCTTGCCCTGGTGCTTAACAAATTTTAGCATTGGTCTCTCGGTTTTGAACTTGGGAATGAATCACTTGGAGGGCACAATTCCACAAACCATTTCTTTGATAGATGGATTGACGACTCTTGACTTGAGCCGAAATCGGTTTGAAGGGACATTGCCCCGGTCCCTTGTCAATTGTACAAATCTGGAAATTTTAGATCTCAGTATCAATCAGATGGAGGATGCATTCCCGACATGGTTAGGAAAACTTCCAAAACTGAAAGTTCTCATTTTGAGATCCAATAATTTGAAGGGTCCTTTGAACATTCCGAAGGGAGATCTCATCTTTACAAAATTGCGCATATTGGATCTCTCAAACAACAACTTTTGCGGTCCTTTACCAGCCAACTTGATAATGAACCTTGAAGGCATGAAGAATACAGAAGATGGGCGACACGGACCATTGTACATGACACAGGATTCCTTTTCCTCCGGGGTGTCATATGAAAATAGCGTGACTGTGATGATGAAAGGGAAAGAGACAAAGCTAGTGAAGATCTTGACCATCTTCACATCCATTGACTTATCACACAACTTTTTCCAAGGAGACATTCCCAAAGTTTTTGGCCATCTTCGCTATCTCATAGGGCTCAACCTTTCTCACAACCACCTTACGAGTTCCATCCCTTTGACTTTAGGAAACTTGACTAATATTGGATGGCTTGATTTATCTTCGAACATGCTTAGTGGGAGAATTCCTAGAGCATTGGGAGATTTGACATATCTTGGGTACTTAAACCTCTCGAAGAACCAACTTATTGGTCGAATTCCTCAAGACAAACAATTGAGCACATTTTCAAACGACTCGTTTAGTGGGAATCCAGGCTTATGTGGAACTCCATTGCCAAAAGCATGCCCTGGCGATGCTCAGCTTCCTCCACCATCATCCTCATCAACTCTGGACCACAAAGGACATGAGAGTTGGTTCAAACAGAAAGTAGCGTGGATTGGTTATGCTTCTGGAATTGTCATTGGGATTTCCATAGCATACATTGCAATTGAAACAGGATGGCCCAAATGGCTCGCGCGAGGCGTGAGAATGCTGGAGAGAAGTGCAGTCCAATGGATGGAGAAGCCAGATCGGAGGGCCATCAAGTTTCATGGATGGTGAAATTGTTGAGGAGTTGTCTCTTTAAACCATGTAGTGTAGTCTTAGTAAATAAAGATGCCATTTAATCGGCATCAAATGTCATTTCCCTTATCAAGGCTTGTTTCTAATGTCTTCTCATTTTGTATCTTGGTGTAATGGTGTATGAGTTGAATTGAAAATATGAATAATGAAATTTGTCAAGCAAATAGCTTAGAAAAAAAAAAAGAGCCATAAAAAAGGAAAATGAAGCAAGAGCCATTATCCACTACAGATATCTCTTTCGCCCTTTGGAACAACGTCGCGTCCTCACCGTTGTCTGTTCCAGACGGTATGGTCCCTTCCGCACACTGCGACGTCCATCACCGGCCGCGCAGGCTCAGATTCCCCAACCGCCCCGCCACCGTACGATCCCCCGAGAGGACGACGGCAGCGACTCCGACTCCGACTCCAACGCCCAAAAGAGCCTCAACCTGATGTAGCGCGAGGCTCGGCGGCGACGTCCCCTGGGGGCATGGAGTTCGCTTCCTTCTCCCATCCCCAAATCAAGCGCATCCTCAGATACTGCTGGGAAAAAGAGATGTGTCTTGGAGGCGGCGCGATTTTGAGCTTTCATGGGCTTCGTGGATATAATGATGTCCAATAAGATTCATTATCGCTTCTCTGGAGCAAGCGGCGTTGGACGCTCGGATGCTTGCGAAGGTGATGCTTCTGCAATGCGTGGCTGTTTCTCGTGAGGCTTTTGGTCTGAGTTGTTATTTGTCGATGCCGTTGACGTGTTTGTTGATTTGTCGCAGAGACTGGGACTGGATGTTCGAGAAGGAAAATATTACGTTTCATTCATGTTTTTGTGAGTGTGTGTACGTGTGTGTTTGTGAGAATCTTTTCGCCTTCCTCCGGTTCACCTGCTATCTGCTTTGCTATGCTTGGCTATTGCACGATGAGTTCTTTCCGGGCAAAATGGTTCTTCGAATAAGCAGCTCTTTCCTAACTGCAGCTTTTTCCCCACTTATATTGAGTTTGAGTGTGTCAGCTTGTACTTTCAAATTGCTTTGATGGTGCTTGCAGCATAGTTTGTCGAGCATATATCAATAAAGATGAGTAACTTTTGATGTTGTGCTCGGGAGAGGAGTACAAGAATGCACAAGTCGTGCGAAATATTTGAATTTTTTGCTTGCTGAACACTTTTTTTTCATTTCCAGATGGAACATAAGTGTCTTTGTTTTTTTTTTTTTGGTCTCTTTTTGCTAAAGCAGTTTAATTTAGTTGTATTCTACGTAATATGTGCGAGAGGTGTCAATGATTCGTTGTGCAGTGTAACTTCCTTAATGAATCACATTTGTTAGGGAAGTCGCTGCGAGAAGTTGAACCTGAGTTAATGGATGCTTCAATTGAGGCCACAAAAGATGGTGATGAGAGCAGGCTGCGAGCTTTATCTGTATTAGAGGCCTGGGTTGGCGAAGATAATGACAAAGGAGGAGAAGATTTCGAACATGATCACGGGGAAGAGGGGGTGCCTGGTTTCTATTTGTTGCTGAAAAAAAACGAAGAGAAAAATCTGCATTGCCTACCGCTGCTACTCAAAGTTTCATTTGCATCCTCTTAGAGGAAAAGGAGTTCAGCTTGTACGGGCTGCGTGAGGAGTCCACTTCCCTATCATTGGAAACAGACTTTGCTGGGTACAAATCTTTCAAGCATACACTTAAAATCCTAGCTTCATACTTACCGAGAGCTGCTGATTTCTACAAGTGTTCTAAATCATGGAATCCTTATTCATCGAATTAGATAAAGTAGACCTCACAGCACGATATGGGCATGTTGCATTTACCCATTGACATCCATTCCCACATACTCTGATTCTATTTATTATCACTCAAAACAACACTCGCCCACCCTGCACCCGCATCACATGCTCTCTTTTATGGGTGATCTTGGGTGCTTAACTGGGCCAGCATATTCGAAGCCTAAAAGCTCATTTGATTTGTCTAGAAAAATAAGTACTGAGAATTTAAGTATATAACATCAAGTGTGGACAGTTTTATGTGCTAAAGATAGAAAGTAATTTCTCATTTGACATTCTGCTCTTGACAAGGTAAACCAAATTGATGGTTTTTCATCGGCATGTGGGTAACATTTGCACAAGCCTACAGTTAGTCGGGCTAATTCATTCCTCTATTACTTGCACAACATTTTGCATGTGCCTGCCCTTGCCATGTCAACATTTTGCATGTACCTGCCCTTGCCATGCACAAACTTCACCATGTTTAGATCGTTCTTCAGTGTGCAACGTCATTTGCCAATTGCCGGTAGTTAGTGCGGTTGACATCTCCTATGTCGCATTGTCAAAATTATCTTCAGGTTCACATGGTAATGGTGACATTGTACTTCCAATAGGAGCTGCGAAAGCTTATGAGGAGTGTACAGTCTATTCAAGAACACCCAGTCGTTGCTAATGAAAACGAGAGAGGTTAGCATGGTTTGTCTCTTACCCATTTCCTGCATAACCTTGCGAGTCAATTACCTAATAGCAATATATGATCACACAATCGACACACACCTCTTGTGGTAATGTACTTTGTAGCATTACATTTTCTTTCCCGGGTTCCGGTTAAATTGTTTTGTGATTCTGGGTAGTATAAGAAAGGAATACCTATGGATGATGGGGGTGCTATATTCAGGAAGTCCCGTTTTCAATCCTAGGCAATAGCTAAAGGGCGAATGGTTATAAGAAGAGAGAAATTAACAATGCCTTTGCCTCTCCAATGCCTGCTAATTTTATCAAATCTGGGGAGTTATAAGAAGAGTGATATACTGCAAATTATCCGATGAAAAAGATTGGGAGATTAAGCTCTCTTCTTATGAGTGTTTATTTTGACGCTCATTTGTAGCTATATGCAAAACTCAGTTTATCCTTTGCATTCGAATGCACCTGAGTAATATTCATGCTCTTGCCGGAACATATGTGCTTGAATCTGGTGCAAATACACCTGCACTGAAATTAAACCAACACATTTTTTTCCCTGGGAAGGTCGTGAGCTAATATGGCGTACAACATAAATACCAATGTGCATACACAGTAATCAACTACATTGAAATATGTTCTTACTGTATCCTCTCTCTTATTCTCAATGTCGCGTCTATTATGATTACATCACCTAAGCACGAAACAAGTATGCTAGACGTTCTACACATAGACAAAGATCTAGAACTGTAGTGTGTTGGTGGTGAATATATTACAACGAGGTCAAGATGGCCTACTCCAAAATATGGAGTTAGGACTAATTTTATCATGATAGAAAGATAAGATAATCAGATGCTAAAAATTATGTGACCATCGTCATCTGTTCTTTTTCTTCTATTATCCACCTCTGCATCAGCTCATCATATCATTCTAAGTAAATTTGATGATGGCTTGAAGATTTGCTTGAATATTGTTTGACCACTCACTTTGTTGGGATAATACCAAGGGAGTGATGCCATATTTCCTTTGGGCGCATGCCACCGCATATTGTTGCACTGGCAACAACAAAATATCTTTTTTGATTGCAAACAAAAGGTATTACATTATACTTTACCAAAAAAAAAATAAAAAGGTATTACATTATATCTCGCAGTTTAGCCCATGTATGAAATCCGAGCTGTTTGGAGGATCTTAATTTGTTCAAATTCAGTGCGCCCATTAATCCGATTCAAGTTTGGATTTTGTCGGGCGGGTGGTTTTGTTAGATATAGATAATTGAGGATTGAATATATTTGCTTTGATCGCAGGTTTGTTTCTTTGTTGATTGGCTGTGATTAATTCCTTGACAAGCCGTACGGTGGACGTCTAAAAGCCGCACGAGAAAAGGAAAAAGAAAAAGGGGCACTCATAAATCCTGCTGGGTGGAGTACCTGTCTTTGGCCGCGCAGAATTCCTTCAAGCCGTGTAGTCAACTCCAGAGAAAAAGACGAACGGCGATGTAAGAAAGGGGTAGTGGAAAAAAAAAGTAAGAAAGGGGTCGCACGGTGACACTCTTTTTTTCGATCGCACGGAGGAGTGTTGACCATGGTGAATTTTGTGCTGTGAATTTCCGTCCAATTGAGTTATTTTATTAATAAACACCATGTAATGTAGTCTTAGTAAATAAAGATGCCATCTAATGGGCATCAAATGCCATTTCCCTTATGAAGGCTTGTTTTTAATGTCTTCTCCTTTTGTATCTTTGTGTAATGGTGTATGAGTTGAATTGAAAAGATGAATAATGAATTTTGTCAAGCACATAGCTTAGGAAAAAAAAAAGCCAAAGAAAAAGGAAAATGAAGCAAGAGCCATTATCCACTACAGATATCTCTTTCGCCCTTTGGAACAACTTTGCCTCACCGTTGTCTGTTCCTGACGGTGTGGTCCCTTCGGCACACCGCGACGTCCATCACCGCCCGCGAGGGCTCTGATTCCGCAACCGCCCGCCACCGTACGATCCCTCGAGAAGATGACGGCAGCGACCCCGAATCCGACGCCCAGAAGAGCCTAAACCAGAGGAAGCGCGAGGCTCGGCCGCGATGTCCCCTGGGGCATGGAGTTCGCTTCCTTTCCCATTCCCAAATCAAGAGCATCCTCAGATACTACTGGGAAAAAAAGATGTGTCTTGGAGGCGGCGCGATTTTTAGCTTTCACGGCCTTTGTGGATATAATGATGTTCAATAACGTTGCACTGTACATTCATTATCCTTTCTTTTAAAAGGGGAATTGCAGAGTGGCTTCTCTGGAGTCAAGCGGCGTTGGACGCTCAGATGCTCGCGAAGGTGATGCTTCTGCAATGCGTGGCTGTTTCTCTTTAGGCTTTTGGTCTGAGCTGTCACTTGTTCATGCCGTTGAGATTTTTGTTAATTTACCGCAGAGACCAGGACCGGATGTCCGAGAACAAAAGCGAAGGCATTTCAATTTCATTGGTACTATCACGTTTCATTCATGTTTTTGTGAGTGCCTACGTGAGAATATTTTCCCCTTTCTTGCCGCTTCACCTGGCATCTTCTTTACTATGCTTGGCCATTGCACGATGAGTTCTTGCCCAAAAGAATAGTTCTTAAGATAAGAAGCTCTTTTATAACTGCCCCTTTCCCCTCCTTTAGATTGTGTTTGAGTGTGTCAACTTGTAATTTTGAAATGCTTGGATGGTAATTGCAGTATAGTTCCTTGAGCATACGTTGATGAACGATAAGTAACTGCTAATGATGTGGTTGGGAGAGCCGTACATAAATGCTCAAGCTGTGCGAAATATCTGAAATTTTGCTTCCTAAATGCTTTTTTTTCATTTCCAGATGGAACACAAGTGTCTTTGGCCTTTTTCTCTTCAGTTTTATTTGTTCATTTTTGCTAAGGCATTTTTATTTAGTTTTATTCTACAAAATATGCACAAGAGGTGTTGATTCAATGATTCATTCATGCCTCATGAGTCCATAATATGCAATGTAAACTTCCTTAATGAATCATATTTGTTAGGGAAGTTGCTGTGAAAGTTGAACCGGATTTAATGGATGCTTCAATTGAGGCTACAAAAGATAGTGACCACAGTAGGCTGCGAGCTTTATCTGTATCCAAGGTGTGGTTTGGCGAAGATGACGATGAAGGTGAAGAAGATTTCGAGCAAGAAAAAGAGGAGGAGGTACCTGGTTTTAACTTTGTCGCTGAAAAAAAAAATCTGCATTGCCTACTGCTGCCACATAAAGTCTCATTTGCATCCTCTTAGAGGAAAACGAGTTCAACATGTATGGGATGTGTGAGAAGTCGACTTCCCAATCACCTAGAGAAGAATGTTTTACCTGTACTTACTTGATTTGATACTTAGTGCCCTAGTTTTTATTAAAAAATCTAAGCATAGACTAGAATCCCTAGCTTCGTATTTACTGAGAGGTGCTGATTTCTACGGGTGTCCTAAGCCATTGAAACCTTATACGCGGGATTAGATACATTAGCCCATACAACATAATACGTGCATCCATGTCAATTTTCCTATATCCTAGCAATAAAAGTGATGATTGCCACATATAATTAATAGGTTAATGACATAACATTTAAATGATTTGAGTCTGCAGAAAAGCAGATATGCTACGCGGGGAACGTACATGGAGGGAGAAAGGTAATATTTTTCTTCTGTAAAATACTATCATTGCTTAGGATTACGCATTCATAGACATGCTTGAAATGAATAATTACTTTACCTTTTCAATATCGTAGAGGATATGATAAATTTGAAACATTTAGCGTGCCAAATAATCTGGTCTAGTTCATATAACACAAAAACTTACATAAAATTGTCTAAAAAGAAGTGTTTATCAGAAGACGCAATCTTTGTGGGAGCTCACCTTTGCCTTTAAATTCACGTGTCCATTTCTTTGAAACCGCATCACTTTCTTTGTCTTTTTCTGCATTTTCATCTTGTTCTCCATTTTTCTTTAAAATGACACTGGATGTGAAAGCAGTATCAATCCATTTCCTCCTCCACCTTGCACGATGTTTGTCTTCCCTAATTGCCCTGTGCAACTTTGGTCAGCAGACTTCACATGAATCTTTCTGCAACAGAATCCATTTGCTCTACCCTATACTGGCCAAAAGGGTCTTGGATGAAACCCAAAATTCGAAATCAAAGTCTTACATGTACTGGGTAAATTAGTTACTTAGTAACCAAACTTTGCATAGAAAGTAGTGCAGAGTGGGAGCAGTTTTTCCTACAAAAAACTTCAGCAAGAACATTTAACCTGTATTCTATAATAGAGCCATTAATATCTCATTTCCAATTTTGTCAAGGGTTACTCCTACCTATTTAGAAGTGCACAGCAAGGTTGAATCTTGGCTGTATAGGTTACTGTCGATACCGCAGATTTAGACGATGAACAACTTTTTTTTAATTATCCAAAGATATAACACGCAATAAACAACTTTTTGTTAGGCAGAGATGGCATGAGATCTTTATCACCCGTAAAATATGCCAAATCTTACATATATTGAGAAAGTGGTTCATTAGTGATGTGATCCATTGGTCAAGCATGAAACTTTAGTTCTACACAATGTCCATCTTCCTTCTCTAGCATCTGTTCAGGTTTCTCAATGTTGACTTGCTTTTCAATTTTCAATTCCCAGGAGTGTCGTGAGTGCTCAAGCATAGCAAGAAGGTGGTTTGACGGTTTAATCAGTAAAGACATTCAATTGGCCAATGAAGTTTTCTCCATTGACACCATTTATTTTGACTGGCAAGTAAGTTGACAGATATCTCTTACTGTTTGAGCATTTAGTTTTATATATTGGAGCATTCAAATCTCTTGCAGTCCATTTATAGCATCTTGAACAACTCCATGTCGGCCATAAAAAAAAACATCCATCGGTTGCTGCTGAATCAACTACTTGTTTAACATTCAGCTCTTGATGCCATAGACCATTTGATGGTTTTCCACACGCGGTAATGCATGGCATGTAGTTAACATTTGCACAACTCTATAGTTGGTCAGGCTAATTCATCACTCCAACTGGTACGACAAACTTCACCATGTTTAGGTCGTTCTTCAGTACACATGCAAACATTGCCCGTTGCTGAAACTCGCATTTGCCAATTGCCAAGAGTTTGCGTGGTTGACATCTCCTATTTTCACATTGTCAAAATAAATTTTGGGTTCCATGTTTATGCTGAAAACGAGAGAGAAGCTAGCATAGCGCTCCTAAGGGCGAAGAAGTCCTCTACTTGTTTCCTCCGAAACCTTGCGAGGCAATTATGTGGTAGCAATACATGATTACATAGTTGATACTCACCTCTTGTACTAATCTATTTTGCAGCATTTACATTTTCTTTTTGCAGGGTCCAGTTGAATCGTTCTACGGTTCAGTATTATGTATGAACCGAGTACCAGGTGGATGATGGGGTGCTAGTTTTAATTCGGTGCTGGGTTCAGTCCTGCGCGATGGCTCAAAAGAGAATAGTTATGCAGCTAAACGTTATTTACTTGCCTTTACCTTTCCATTGCCTGCTAATTTCATCAATTCCGGAGAGTTATAAGAGGAGCAAAATAATGCAAATTGTCTCATAGAAAAAAGAAAGAAAGGGAGTTTAAGCTCTGTTCTTGTAAATATTTATTCTGACGCTCGGTTTGTGCTTTTGCATTCGAATCTACCTGGATAATATTCATGCTGGTGCCAGCCAATACAGATGTAGTTGAATCCTATACAAGTACATATGCACTGAAGTAAACCCTTTTTCGCCTGGGAAGGTCGCGAGCGAATGCAGCCTACCACATTAATACCAATCGGCACACGAGGTAATCAACAACGCCCTTGGTCTATCCCGATTGCATCCCGTAAACACGAAACAAGTGCACTAGATATTATATGTAAATAAACGCGTACACAAACACAAACACACAGATCTAGGACGGTTGTGTTAGGAGTGAATATATTAGGGTAGGGTCGACACCAGAATATTTGTACAAAGGGAGTGACGAGAAAAATTATTAAAAAAAAAAATCTTAAATTTATTGTACTCGTGCAAATTTGATTTTAAACCTTTGAATTAGATCAATTTAGTCTTAAATTTTTTGACAATTTGCCAATGGAGTCTATTTGGCTAGAAATTGTTGATGTGGGTGCTAATCATTCTACATGACATGGCCGATTGCTATTGCTAACGTGAACAATTTTCGCAATTCTTTAAAAAATTTTATTTTTATGTTTCTTTTCTTTCTTTCTTTCTTTTTTTCCACTGTGGCCAACAAGGGCCACCAGTGACTCTCACCGGCTGCAAATGCCTTTACTAGATTTGGGTGAGGCCCTCCCTTGCAACAAAAGCCTCCTATGCCTAGCGAGGCTGCAAAGACATTGGCGAGGCTGCAGGCGAGGGCCTCCTTGGCCCCACTAGTTGTGAGAGAGGCGGCTCTCGCCAAGTCTAGGAGAGGCTTTCACGGCTAGCGAGGTTCGCCATGACCCTCACTAATCATTAGGAGAAAATAAAAAAAAAAGTAAAGAAAGAAGTAAAGGAAAAAATGAAAATAAAAAATAAAAAAATTCAGAAAAAAATTGTGAATGCCTTTTCAAGTGGCTGGTTCAATGGGAATCCAAGCTTACGTGGAACTCCATTGCTGAAAGCATGCCTTGGTGATGCTCAACTTCCTCCACCATTGTCCTCATCAACTTAGGACTGCGAAGGACATGAGAGTTGGTTCAAAGAGAAAGTAATGTGGATAGATTATGTTTTTGGAATTGTCATTGGAATTTTCGTAACGTACATTGCATTTGAAATGGGAAGATCCAAATGGCTCTTACAAGGTGTGAGAATGTTGGAGAGAACTGCAGCCCAGTGGATGGCGAAGCCAAAGTGGAAGGCTATCAAGTTTCATGAACAGTGAAATTATTGAGGAGTTGTCTTTTTAAACTGTGTAATGTATGTTCAGTGAATAAAGATGTCACCTAACCAGCTTGAAATGACATTTCCCTTATGAAGGCTTGTTTTAACGTCTTCTCCTTTTGTATCTTGGTGTAATTGTATACGAGTTGAATTGAAAAGATGAAAAATGAAATTTGTCAAGCACTCATCTTAAATAAAGAGAGCCAAAAAACAGGAAAATGAAGCGAGAGCCATTATCCAGATATCTCTTTCGCCCTTCGGAACAACGTCCATCACCGGCTGCGCGGGCTTAGATTCCCCAACTGCCCGCTGCCGTACGATACCCCGAGAAGATCACGGTAGCGACTCCGACTCTGATGCCCAGAAGAGCCTCAACTAGAAGAAGCGCGAGGCTCGGCCGCGACGTCCCCTGGGGCATGGAACTCGTTTTTGTTGGAAGATATGCCGAAGATATGCACAGATTGTGATGGATATATTCTCCAAATTGTATTTGATTATTTTTGTATCAATCTAGGATTAGATCTAATATACTTTCCTTTTATTAAACATCCTCTGTACATTATTTAATCCTCTTTGTACATTGGAACAATCAATGAAGTGCACATAATACATTACTCTCTATTCTCTCTATTCTACTTGTTCTCACTCTGTTTTCTGACATGGTATCAGAGCCGTGTTCCTTCTTTTTCTGACTTTCGCACTTCTTGATTGCCCTCCGGACGTTTCTTGTCTTTGTTGTTGTAGGAACACTAAACCTGCACAACAAGATTAGCACTCCGGTGTAGGAATCGGTATTTAAGCACTTCAAAATCATAAATATTTCCTTCTTGTTTTTCTGCTTTCTTATCAACATCATGGTTAAGAAAGATTCATCGATTTCTGAAGAAAAAATCCCAGAAGAATCGTTTGTGCAACAAGAACAGCCGAACCGGGGACAGCCCATCACAGGCCAAGCCACTTTGGGACAACCGATCGCAGCTCAGCATGCTTCAAGGCAATCCATCCAGTGGCTCCCTATTCAGATGCCACCCGGCCCATGGATCTATGGGCCCACCCAGCCAAATCCATGGTCGATGGGTCAAGGCGTCGGAGAGCCGGTTCAGCCCGGTGGAGCCCCATCAACCGCTTTCGGGGCAAGCCAAACCACTGGGCCAAACCCAACAAATACGGATTATTTTCAACCGGGTATTTCGGGTTCGGGGCCAAATCCCTACCCGGTTTCCCAACCCGGTTTCTTGCCGTATCCGTTCGTCGCCGCCGGCGGGTCGGCCCGAGCTGGTGATTCGCTCTACACGACGACGGGCGACGGACGGAGCTACGGCTCATCACGCAACAACTATCAGGCCCCGACAACTACTCAAGCTGGTCGGTGGAGTTTCGGCGAGCCTTGGTCACGAAAGACAAAGAAGTTTTTATTGATGGTACTTTACCGGTCCCTTCGGATGAACGTATGGCGCGACTGTGGAGGAAGTGCAATCAATTAGTCCGAACATGGATCGGCAACTGCATTACCTCCGAAGTCGCTGCCGGACTCCCACCGACGGAAGATTCGAGAAAATGTGACATCCGAAATTCGACCTTGTTTCGATAAAGTGAAATGGGCATTTCGTCAACGTGTTTACGACCATTTTCTCTCGATCGATCACTCACGAGTTAACTAACCTATTGGGTGAAGCCGTTAAGGGATGTATCGCCGTAAAATCCCTAAAAGCTACCTAATTGGTTGGATTGAGCTAAAATCACGTCGATCGATTTTTAACCACAAATTGAACTCGATTTCGGGGATCGAATTTTAAGCTCGTCACAATTCTTATTTTTAGGATTTTGTCTCATCGCTCGTCAATTTATTGACGAGTCCGAAATTTCAAGAAAGAAATTATCGGAAGAAAATTGAAGACCAAAAGAAAATAGAAAGGAAAGGAAAAGAGAAAAGGAAAATTTGCATAAAGGAAGTATGCATTTTATTTTTCTTTTTCTCTCTCTCCCCCTTTTTCTTTTTCTCTCTTTTCCTCTCTCTCTCCTCTCTCCTTCGTGCGTAGCCTTTCCCCACCGAGCACACCCTTGCCAAATTCAATTTTGCTTTCTCTTCTCTCTCCTTTTTGACTAGTCAAAGCTTATCTCCTCCTCTCTCTTATCTTCTTCTCTCTCCTCTCTCTTCTCCCTCACCCCACGTGACAGAAACCCCTCTTCTTCCTCTCTTCTTTGTGCGACCCAGCTGAACAGAAACAGTAGCAGCTCGCCTGGGATCAGAGCGGCCGCCATCGCCGCCCAAGCTCAGCCGCTCGCCGGTCGTCCTTCCCCGCGCTCCGCCGCTCACCGCTCGCCTCTGCTTCCCCCTTGCTCCCTCAGCTGCCGCCGGCGCCTCTCTCCCTCTTCTGGTTCGAACGAACCAGCAAGATAAAGGTAGCAGCTCACCGAAGCAGCCGTCGCCGCCGCACCGGAGCTAGGCCGCCGCTCGCACCGCACGCCGTGCGGCCACCGCTCCGCCAGCCCTCGTTCCCTCGCGCCCAGGTCTTTCCCGTGTGTCTCCCGCCCCTGTTCCGCTTTGTCCAGCCACCGTGGGTGGCCGAGCAAGTCGCCGGAGCCGCCGTGCAGCCTTGCCGGACCGCCACCTACCTTCCCGACCCTTCTCCGCCCCTAACCATCTCTGTTTTCCCCTGTTTCGCAGCCGAACCAGCAAACCCACGAGTGGGTTTCCAGTCGGTTCGTGGGCCGTTTTGGGCCGTTTCCGGACCCCGAACCCGAGCCGTGCTTTGGGAACAATCGTTCCTCGCGTCGCCGCCGTCGGATTGATCCGATTTGCGCGCGATTTGGTGAGTAATCTCACTAATCTTGGATTAGTTGGCTAATTATGCTTAAGGTTGGTTTAGATTTAATTAATTATGTTTAGGTTGTTAGATTATAATAAATTAGCAATTATTAGTCAATTGTGATGCGATTTAAATAAATTGATTGCGCAATTAACAAGTAGACGTGGTCTACTAATTATTGGAAGTGCCTCGGGATTTTTCCCGACCCTTAGTGGGCTCCAATTAGGCTTTTCGGGCCTAAGTGGAAATTTTTAGTATTTAAATATTAATTTTCGGAATTTAATTAAATAATTATTTATTTTCCGAAAATTCAACCGAGATGGTTCGGAACCGGAATTTTATGCTGATGATCATGGTGCAGTCCATTTATTTAATTGAGCTTTATATTGTGCTAAATTGAATTTATTGTATTTATTTATTTATTTTCGAAATTAATTATTTAATTAATTATTTCTCGGAAATTCAGGATAGATGGCCAGTGACCTAGGAATTTTATGCTGATGACCGTGGTGAAGTCCGTTTATTTAATTGGGCTTTATTTTGTGCTAAATTGGATTTTTAATAATTATTAATTAATTTTCGAAATTAATTAATTATTTATTTATTTTTCGGAAATTAAGATTTTGATGGCCGATGACCGAAATTTCGTGCTGATTGTCGTGGTGCAGACCGTTTATTTATTTGAGCTCTACGTTGTGTGGAATTGAATTTATTGTGGAATTTTAGGAATTGTCCTAAATTGTTTGTTATTGAATATTTGATTGATGGATGGTGAGTATGGGTATATAGCGCCGAGTACGTTGATGGGCTATATAGTAGGGAGAATGGTGAGAGCTAATCGAGAATGTTATTGGCCGAGACCAATCGGTACGATATTATTGGACATACGTGGTTCGGTGATTGAGAGTATCCTTTGGCGAAAACGGGCGCGCCTTAAAGAACGCACGTAAATGACTTATAGACACACGTGGTTCGGTGGTTATGGGAATATCACTTTGGTGAAAACGGCGCCTTAAAGAACGCACGATGTTGTCTATAGCCGATGTCACCGGCGAAAACGACGCCCTTGAAAGGACACGTGGTTCGGTGATCAAGGTTATCCTTTGGTGAAAACGGCGCCTTAAAGAACGCACGGTGTCGGTGATCGGTATGTCATTGGCGAAAACGACGCCCGAGAAACACATGTGATTTGGTGAATGAGTACACCACTGGGAAATCGTGGTATGAGTGGGAATGACCTAGAGGTGGTCCGAATGACATGTAATCGACTAGGTCGATTGATCATTGTTTTGATCTGATGTTGTGAATTGATTGATTGAATGGGAATGACCGTGAGTGGTCTTGTTGGCATGTAATCGACTAAGTCGATTGATCATTGTTTTGATCGATGTTGTGAATTGATTGATTGAATGGGAATGACCGTGAGTGGTCTTATTGGCTTATGTCGACTAGGTCGATTTGATCGATGCTTCGATCGTGATATGATTGCAGGTGCCTATTATGAATTGTCGACTTGCGGGTGGGATCGATGCCAAGGTACGTCTTCGCCCGTGCGTGTATAGGCGGCCTATAGTATATTGGTTTACTAATCGGGCTTAGTGGGGTAGAACTCGGCGAGACGTAGTCTCATCCCGGTTTGGGGAAAAACATTTCGGGACCCGATAAGGAGCCGAGGAGGAGAAGTGCGGGAAGGAGATCTTGGAGGTGAAACTTGAAGGGAAGGATTTTGAAAGAAGAAGATAATACCGAGATGAGCCTTGAGTATGGCTGGATGGATTGAGATCCTATCTTCTTTTGAGATCTCCATTTTGATGTGAATAGTTATGAAGTGATTTGTGTTTTGTATAAAAGTTTGGTTATAAATTTCAATATGAAAAATATGGCCCCGCCTTTCTATTCCATTGATTTATTGTCAGGGGATTTTAGCGCTTCCGCATGTGCTTAATAAATGAAAGGGTCGGCGATACTAGTCCGGGATATCGCATTATAAAATCGACCAAATAGAAGGATGTGCACGTGCCCGAGGATCGGGGCGTGACATCCCCTTTTTGTGGTATCAAAGCGAAGTTGAAGATTGGAGTGATAAGGAGCGTTGACCATGGGATAGTTAATAGGAAAGGCCTTTAAATTCATGCCGATGCATGTCGTGTTAGCCGAGTGCTAGAATTGTTTGTTGTGTGCGAATCGCTCATCTTCTAATCCGGTGTGGATTTGGAAGTCGGGTTGCGGTGTAAGGCGAACCATGAGCGGCGGAGCCGAGAACTCTAGTGAGAGGACAATGTCTTTACGTGACTCGGGATGAAGCACCGACAATGGTCGTACCGAGGTGGTTGTGGCGAGTGTTGGCTCGCGCCTCGAGTGTAAGAGTACCACCGCGGGTTGGTACTAGTGTAGCGGCGTCGAATGATCCTAAGTTCGATAGGATCGTTACGATGCTAGTGTTCGGGAATTGAATGAGTCGCAAGCTCGGGATCGAGCCGCCGTCGGTGTCGCAACCGTTGTTGTCGCCTTGCATCTTGAGATTCAAAGTGGAGATGTGATCCGGGAGCGAGTCATTGCATTCGAGTTGAGGTATAGATCCAGTTCGGCGAAATGGAAATCGGTCGGGGAAAAGACCGAGGTCGAGAGAAAATTCTATTCCACTCGCAAGGAAGAATGGAGTAGTCAAGTCGACCGAGTCAAATAGATCGAGTTGTTTTCGGACGTGATGATGGAGATCGGCATTATGTCCTTCCTAGGACGCGAATTTGTTTGGAGTATATCCAACGGGGATATCTCGGTCGGGAGTGGTACTAGCGAATGATGGGGCAACTGAGAAAGAGTGCATGCTTTCGCCTAGTAGAAGATAGAAGACGCACAGGATAGATGTCGAATTGTAGAAGGAAGTATGGATAAATCCGGTGTCCGAGTATGACTAGAACATGTTGTGATGATGACTAGCATGGCCATCGGGTGAAGGATTGTCAGTGGAAGTCAAAGGTAGCATAGGCATCGCTCTCTGCGAACGCCACTAGGATGGCGAAAGGAATGGGAGTAGAATTGACCTTGCACCGATCGGAGAAAGAATGTGTTGGAAGTGATTTTATCGTAGCGGCGTAGCAAAGTTTTGTCTTGAGTTGGTAGAACTTAAATTGTTGAAGTAAAAGTGAAAGAGAAGGGAATCACTAGCAATAGTTGTGCTTGACTAGTTCCGAGGTGTGAGTTTGACGTCACATGAATAGTGTGGGCTTATGGAGCATCTTGTGATAATGAATCTTGGTCATGGAATAATCCAGTTTAATCAATTAGCATGTTAAAGTGTCGAGGTTATTGAGAGTCGAAAAGAATCTTCGATTTCATTAATCTCGTTGGCTGAAGGCAACTTGTTTGTTAGACGGAGGTTGTCAAGGTTGCTTGGCGATTGTCTTGGGTAGGACAAATTGGAGAACAAGAGATGGAGGACATCTCAGTGGTCTAAGAAATTCTAGATGTGTTGTCATAAGAACGTAAGACCGTTGTCGAGAAAGAGATAGAAATTGCGATCGAGCTAGCAGGGATAGAGCCACTCTCGAAGGCTTCTTACCAGTTGTTGTTGTCTGAATTGGTAGAATTGAAGATGCAAATGTGAAGATTGATGAATGAGGAATTCATGCATATCAGTGCATCACTTTGGGAAACATCAGTTTTGTTTGTGAGAAGAAGAAAGATGGTTTATTGCGAGTGTGCATCAACTATCGTCAACTCAATTAGGTGAAGATCAAGGACAAATGTTCTTTGCCAAAGATCAATGAATGGTGTGACTAGTTATAAAGAGTATCGATGTTTTAAAGATCGACTTGAGATTATGAAGTCATTAGTTACGAACCGGGAAGGAGGTTGTACGAAAGACAAATTTGTTCGTACTTGATATGGTCTTTACGAGAGTATTGTAAGATCGTTTGGCTTGGTGAACACTCTAGTTGTTGTCATGGATTTGACAAACAGAACGTTCAAGGAATATGTGGATCATCAGTTTGTGATCGTGTTCATTGATGACATCTTAGTTTATTCGAGAAGTGATGAAGAGCATGAGAATCATCTGAGATTAGTGCTTCAGACCTTAAGAACTCATCAGCTGTTTGCTAAGTTTAGCAAATGCGAGTTTTGGCTGACTCGTGTTGCGTTCTTAGGTCATGTGATTTCCGGAGAAGGAATCTCCGTCGACCCGAGCAAGATAGAAGCCGTGATCAAGTGGCCGAGACCGACGACAGTGACAGAGATCAGAAGTTCTGGGGTTAGCAGGTTATTACAGACGTTTTGTGGAAGGGTTCTCATCGATAGCGTCGCCTTTGACAAAGCTCCTGAAGAAAGAAGAAAAATTTGTATGGTCGGACAAGTGCGGCGTAGTTTCCAAGAGTTGAAGGAAAAGCGACTACCGCACTTTGTCGACGATTCCATCTCGGGTCGGGAGGATTCGAGATCTATAGTGATGCGTCATTTAGGGGATTGGGTTGCGTGCGATGCAACATGGCGAGTTGTTGCATACGCTTCCGCGGTGAGATATCATGAATTAAATTACCCGACGCATGACTTAGAACTCGCAACCATCATATTTGCGTTGAAGATTTGGAGGCACTACTTGTGCGAAGAAAAGTTTCAGATTTTCATAGACTATCAGAGTCTCAAGTATTTGTTCTCTCAAAAGGAGTTGAACATGAGACAGCGTCGATGGATGGAATTGCTGAAAGATTACGATTTGTGACATTCTATATCACCTAGGGAAAGGCGAACAAGGTTGCCGATGCATTGAGTAGGAAGTCTTCAATAGCGCAAATCTTGGTTAAAGAGTGGAACTTAATCGAGAGAGCTCGAGATTCGAATTCAAATTTGAGGTAGGCCACCTCTCGAGTCTTATGGCCACCCTCGGGGTGAACCAGGATGTCAGTCGAGAATCAAAGAACTTCAACCGAGATCCGGACATACGAGAAAATTCTTCAAGAGGATACCGACAAAAGGAAAAGCTGATTTTCAAATTTCGATGATGGGGTGCGAGGTTTCGTGGACGTTTGGTTGTACATGACGATGTAGAGCTTAGAAAAGAAATTTTATCTGAAGCACATCGTAGCAATTACAACGTTCATCCTAGAAGTACTAAGATGTATCAGAATTTACGTCAACACTACTTGGTGGTCAAGTATGAAGGCGGACATCGCCAAGCATGTGGCCAAGTGTTTGACTTGTCGGTAAGTAAAAGCTCGGCATTGCAAGCGGGAGGATTTCTCTGACCTCTCGCGATCCCAGTGGAAATGGGAGTATATCACGATGGACTTCGATTCGGACTACCAAGGAGTCGAGGGGAATGATTCAATTTGGGTAGTAGTCGACGGTGACAAAGTCGGCTCACTTCATTGCGGTTCGAAAGGACTTGAGTGCGGATAGACACGCAGACTTGTATGTGCATCAGGTAGTTCGAATGCATGGAGTGCTGGTTATGATAACATTAGATTGAGACCCTAGGTTTACTGCCGCTTTTTGGAAGAGCTTGCAAAGTGCTCTAGGTACAAAGCTTCAAGATGCAGTGACGGCGTATCATCCTCGGATGGATGGCCCCGAAAGGACAATTCGGACTCTTGAAGACATGCGAGAGCGCGTGTAATAGACTTCAAAGGAAGTTGGGAAGATCGGCTTCATCGGTGGAATTCGTCTATAACAACAGTTATCATCAGAGTATCAAGATAGCTCCATTTGAAGCGTTGTATGGCAAAGCGTGCAGAACTCCAGTGTGTTGGGATGAAGTCGAAGAAAGGAAGATATCAGGCCCAGAGTTGGTTTAGTGATCAGTAGATGCCGTGGTAGTGATCAGAGACAGATTAAAGACAGTGCAGAGCAGGCAGGAAAGTTATGCAGATAAGCGTCGAAGGTCTTTGAAATTCCAAGTTGGTGATCACATTTTTCTGAAAGTGTCACCAATGAGGGGAACTTCGCTTTGGTAAGAAAGGCAAGGCGAGTCCGAGGTACGTAGGTCCGTTTGAGATTCTTAAAAGAATCGGAAACCTAGCGTATCGTCTTGCGTTGCCGCCGGGATTGGCGCAAGTGCATGACGTCTTTCACGTGTCGAGGTTAAGGAAGTACGAGTTTCGACCCGACCCACGTGCTCAATTTCGAGGAATTGGACGTGGATGACCGTGTGTCATACGTTGAAAGCCCGGCCCAGATTGTCGATCGCAAAGAGCAAGTTTTGCGTACAAAGACCATTCCGTTAGTCAAAGTGGTGCAGCAACACCACGGTTCGGAAGGAGTGACTTGGGAGACGGAAGAATCGATGAGATAGTTGTACCCCGCCTTTTTGATCAAAGTGTGTAATGGCTTAAATTTCGAGGACGAAATTTTTATAAGAGGGAAGAGTTGTGACATCCCGAAATTCGACCTGTTTCGATAAAGTGAAATGGGCATTTCGTCAACGTGTTTACGGCCATTTTCTCGAGCTGATCACTCACGAGTTAACTAACCTATTGGGTGAAGCCGTTAAGGGATGTATCGGCCGTAAAATCCCTAAAAGCTACCTAATTAGTTGGATTGAGCTAAAATCACGTCGATCGATTTTTAACCACGAAATTGAACTCGATTTCGGGATCGAATTTTAAGCTCGTCACAATTCTTATTTTTAGGATTTTGTCTCATCGCTCGTCAATTTATTGACGAGTCCGAAATTTCAAGAAAGAAATTATCGGAAGAAAATTGAAGACCAAAAAGAAAATAGAAAGGAAAAGGAAAAAGAAAAGGAAAATTTGCATAAAGGAAGTATGCATTTTATTTTTCTTTTTCTCTCTCTCCCCTTTTTTTTCTTTTTCTCTCTTTTTCCTCTCTCTCTCCTCTCTCCTTCGTGCGTAGCCTTTCCCCCACCGAGCACACCCTTGCCAAATTCAATTTTGCTTTCTCTTCTCTCTCCTTTTTGACTAGTCAAAGCTTATCTCCTCCTCTCTCTTATCTTCTTCTCTCTCCTCTCTCTTCTCCCTCACCCCACGTGTGAAACCCCTCTTCTTCCTCTCTTCTTTGTGCGGCCATTTGAACGAAACAGTAGCGGCTCGCCGGGATCGAGCGGCCGCCATCGCCGCCCAAGCTCGGCCCGCTCGCCGGTCGTCCTTCCCCGCGCTCCGCCGCTCACCGCTCGCCTCTGCTTCCCCTTGCTCCCTCAGTGCGCCGCCGGCTCTCTCTCCCTCTTCGGTTCGAACGAACCTAAAGCCCAAGATAAAGGTAGCGACTCACCGAAGCGGCCGTCGCCGCCGCACGGGAGGAGCTAGGCCGCCGCTCGCACCGCACGCCGTGCGGCCACCGCTCCGCCGACCCTCGTTCCCTCGCGCCCGGGTCTTTCCGTGTGTCTCCCGCCCCTGTTCCGCTTTGTCCGGCCCACCGTGGGTGGCCGAGCAAGTCGCCGGGAGCCGCCGTGCGGCCTTCTTAGGACCGCCACCTACCTTCCCGACCCTTCCGCCCCTAACCATCTCTGTTTTCCCCTGTTTCGCGGCCGAACCAGCAAACCCACGAGTGGGTTTCCGGTCGGTTCGTGGGCCGTTTTGGGCCGTTTAGGACCCGAACCCGAGCCGTGCTTTGGGAACAATCGTTCCTCGCGTCGCCGCCGTCGGATTGATCCGATTTGCGCGCGATTTGGTGAGTAATCTCACTAATCTTGGATTAGTTGGCTAATTATGCTTAAGGTTGGTTTAGATTTAATTAATTATGTTTAGGTTGTTAGATTATAATAAATTAGCAATTATTAGTCAATTGTGATGCGATTTAAATAAATTGATTGCGCAATTAACAAGTAGACGTGGTCTACTAATTATTGGAAGTGCCTCGGGATTTTTCCCGACCCTTAGTGGGCTCCAATTAGGCTTTTCGGGCCTAAGTGGAAATTTTAGTATTTAAATATTAATTTTCGGAATTTAATTAAATAATTATTTATTTTCCGAAAATTCAACCGAGATGGTTCGGAACCGGAATTTTATGCTGATGATCATGGTGCAGTCCATTTATTTAATTGAGCTTTATATTGTGCTAAATTGAATTTATTGTATTTATTTATTTATTTTCCGAAATTAATTATTTAATTAATTATTTCTCGGAAATTCAACTAAGGATGGCCAGTGACCGGAATTTTATGCTGATGACCGTGGTGAAGTCCGTTTATTTAATTGGGCTTTATTTTGTGCTAAATTGGATTTTTAATAATTATTAATTAATTTTCGAAATTAATTAATTATTTATTTATTTTTCGGAAATTAAGATTTTGATGGCCGATGACCGAAATTTCGTGCTGATTGTCGTGGTGCAGACCGTTTATTTATTTGAGCTCTACGTTGTGTGGAATTGAATTTATTGTGGAATTTTAGGAATTGTCCTAAATTGTTTGTTATTGAATATTTGATTGATGGATGGCTGAGTATGGGTATATAGCGCCAGTACGTTGATGGGCTATATAGTAGGGAGAATGGTGAGAGCTAATCGAGAATGTTATTGGTGAGACCAATCAGTACGATATTATTGGACATACGTGGTTCGGTGATTGAGAGTATCACTGGCGAAAACGGCGCCTTAAAGAACGCACGTAAATGACTTATAGACACACGTGGTTCGGTGGTTATGGGAATATCACTGGTGAAAACGGCGCCTTAAAGAACGCACGATGTTGTCTATAGCCGATGTCACCTGGCGAAAACGACGCCCTTGAAAGGACACGTGGTTCGGTGATCAAGGTTATCAGGTGAAACGGCGCCTTAAAGAACGCACGGTGTCGGTGATCGGTATGTCATTGGCGAAAACGGCCCGAGAAACACATGTGATTTGGTGAATGAGTACACCACTTTGGGAAATCGTGGTATGAGTGGGAATGACCTAGAGGTGGTCCGAATGACATGTAATCGACTAGGTCGATTGATCATTGTTTTGATACGATGTTGTGAATTGATTGATTGAATGGGAATGACCGTGAGTGGTCTTGTTGGCATGTAATCGACTAAGTCGATTGATCATTGTTTTGATCTGATGTTGTGAATTGATTGATTGAATGGGAATGACCGTGAGTGGTCTTATTGGCTTGTAATCGACTAGGTCGATTTGATCGATGCTTCGATCTGTGATATGATTGCTTGGGTGCCTATTATGAATTGTACCGACTTGCGGGTGGGATCCGATGCCAAGGTACGTCTTCGCCCTGTGCGTGTATAGGCAGCCTATAGTATATTGGTTTACTAATCGGGCTTAGTGGGGTAGAACTCGCGAGACGTAGTCTCATCCGGTTTGGGGAAAAACATTTCGGGACCCGATAAGGAGGCGAGGAGGAGAAGTCGGGAAGGAGATCTTGGAGGTGAAACTTGAAGGGAAGGATTTTGAAAGAAGAAGATAATACTAGAGATGGGCCTTGAGTATGGCACGGATGGATTGAGATCCTATCTTCTTTTGAGATCTCCATTTTGATGTGAATAGTTATGAAGTGATTTGTGTTTTGTATAAAAGTTTGATTATAAATTTCAATATGAAAAAAATATGGCTCTGCCTTTCTATCCCATTGATTTATTGTCTGGGGATTTTAACTGCTTCCGCATGTGCTTAATAAATGAAAGGGTCGGCGATACTAGTCCTGGGATATCGCATTATAAAATCGACCAAATAGAAGGATGTGCACGTGCCCGAGGATCGGGGCGTGACAAAAAATGTGGGACAATATTAAGGAGATGTATGGAAAATTAGATAGGGTTAAGATTTTTACCTTGACCCAACAACTCTCGGATCTAAAACAGGGCAACATGAGCATCGCCGCGGTTTACAACAAGCTCTCCGCCTTATGGAACGAATTGGAGGCAATCGAGGAGAAGTTAGAGGGCCTAGATCTTACCTTACAGCAATACCGCACCATTCGAGAGAGGGAAAAAATCACCAGATTCTTGCTGATCTTGAACGAATCTTACCAGAGTTTCCGATCTCAAATCTTGGTGATGGAACCCATGCCGACTCTTGGCCGGATCTATCAGCTCGCCGTCCAAGAAGAAAGCCAGCGTTTTGTTGGCTCGATCTCTGAGAAATCCGGCGACGAGATGGCACTCGCAGCCCATGCGAGTCACAGAGGAGCCATGACCAGAGAAAACAAAGGAGGATAGGCGCAGTAGATATGGTTTGCAGGAGCAAACCCTAAATCTTTCAAGAAAGGAAGGAACGGTCAGGATCTAATTGTTCGATCCGACGGTTCACGTGGGCTCAATCTTTTCGCTCGATCGGACGGCTCACACGGAATCTCTCCAGCAGGATCGGACGGCTCACAGTGTTTTCTTTCAACGCATGGATCCAACGGCCCACAGCGCTCCTTTTCCGTGCATGGATCCAACGGCCCAAATGAGGCCGCAATGGCTTCGACTTTTAAACCATCCAACGGATCATATTTTGCCACATCATCAAAGAACAATGGGTAAAATTTTAAAGGAAAAGGTAAGTTATCTTTGCGATTATTGCAAACGTCCACATCATACCATAGATAATTGCTGGAAATTGCATGGTAAACCTGGAGAAAAAGGAAAAAGGGATTTTCCAACAGTTTTACAGGTGACATGGCAAAGCACCGATAGATCAAATCAGTCAATTACTTATGATCAATATCAAGAGATTATGCAGGCTCTTAAGAAGTTGGATGTTTTTTAGAGCACCGGGAGTTTTACAGGTACTTCTTATTGTTTGTTGAATTCAATTTCAAGGACTGCTTGGATAGTTGATTCAGGTGCTAGTGACCACATTATCTGCAATGAAAGGTTCTTTTCTAAATCAAAAAAATTAGATTTTCCTATCTCAGTCCAACTTCCAAATGGGAATGCTACCTATGTCACGATGATTGGCACAGTAATCCTTAGTCCTCTTATCACACTTCGAGAATGTCTTTTATGTTCCGAATTCCATTTCAATCTCATATCAGTTTCTCGAGCTTGTAAGGAAAACTCATGTCGTGTCCTATTCAATCATGATCATTGTCTATTTCAGGCCCTTTCGATTGGCAAACTGATGGGCTCGGGTAGAATTTCGCAAGGGCTATATTTTTGGACAAGTTTCTCCAGTAATTTCAGTTCATCTTGTATTGGATTGAATAAAAAATCATTGTGTAATATTACTACCAATGATAAGCTTTTCCTTGATCATCAACGACTGGGTCATTCTGCTGCTTTTCCTTACCCTCAATGTTCAATTTGTCCTTTGGCAAAACAAGCTCGTATGCCTTTTGTAGCAAATCTCGTGCAAAGGCCCCTTTTTCATTAATCCATGCTGATGTCTGGGGGCCCTATCACACACCCAATCGTGACGGTTCTCGTTTCTTTTTAACACTTGTGGATGATTTTTCTCGTGCCACATGGATATTTCTGATGCAATCAAAAGGCCAAGTTCTTTCTCACATAAGAAATTTTTTCTCCTTCTCCAAAAATCAATTTGGAAAGTCAATTCAACATATTCGTACTGACAATGGAAGAGAATTCTTCAATAGTGAATGTGCATTCTTTTTTTCTTCAAACGGAATTTTGCATGAGAATTCTTGCACATATACCCCACAGCAAAATGGTATTGTCGAGCGTAAACACCGTCATCTTTTAGAGGTAGCTCGTGCTCTTAAATTCCAGGCGTCCATTCCGAGACATTTTGGGAGATTGCGTGGTCACTTGCAGCTTACTTGATAAATCAAATGCCAAGTCGCATTCTCAACAAGAAGACACCTTTTGAGATGCTATATGGAAAGAAACCAGAACTTCAACACTTGAGAGTTTTTGGTTGTTTGTGTTATGTGACTACAGTGGGGCCACGAGATAAGTTGAGTCCACGAGCCATGCAATGCATATTTATGGGATATCCGAGTCTCACAAAGGGATATCGGGTTTTGATAAGTCGGCTGGGAATTCTTTGTTAGCGGGGATGTTGTTTTCCATGAGGCTATTTTTCCTTTTGGTGACGATTTATCTTTACATGATGAGTCGACAAGGGGTGAATAATCATCGTTTTTATCCGAAGAAGATCTATCTTACGGACAATCATACATCATTGCACCTTCATCACATCGCCACAAGGTATAATTTCCTCTCCCAAAGTATGTGGATACTTGAGCTACACTAAACGAGGAGGAGCATAATCTTTCATCAACAACAGCATCTCCAGTGTCAAATGAAGAAACACAAGTGTCTTCCAACCAACACCACAGAATAATCTGCCACGGCGTTCTGGACGTGCTACGCGTCCGCCCACATGGACAAAGGACTATGTTTGTACAGCTTCAAGTTCTCAAGGTACTCGTTACCCTATCTCCTCATATGTCTCTTTTCATCAGTTATCCTCGGATCATATGTGCTGTGTTAGTCGTATGTCTGAGGAAATAGAACCGTCAAATTATAGTGAGGCAGTAAATGATCCACGATGGCAAAAAGCTATGGAGATAGAATTGCATGCATTAATGGAAAATCGTACATGGGACATTGTTCCTTTACCGTCTCATCGAAAACCGATTGGTTGCAAGTGGGTATACAAGATTAAATATAAAGCCGATGGATCTGTAGAAAGATATAAGGCACGGTTGGTAGCCAAAGGCTTCACTCAACGAGAAGGTTTCGATTATCATGAAACGTTTTCTCCGGTAGCGAAAGATGTTACAGTTCGCACTTTCTTGGCAATTGCTGCTTTTCGTGATTGGTCATTGCACCAAATGGATGTTCACAATGCCTTCCTCCATGGTGACTTGGATGAGGAAATTTATATGGACATTCCACCGGGATTACGGAGACAGGGGGAGTCTAAGGTATGTCGTCTCCGCAAATCCTTATATGGTCTCAAACAGGCTTTTAGACAGTGGTATGCCAAGTTTACGGATGCACTTATGGGAGCAGGATTCAAACAGTCCAGACATGATTACGCCTTATTCACATGGACAAAAGGTATGTCATCTATCTATTTGATGATATATGTTGATGACATACTTATTATGGGAAATGATGAATCCGCTGTGACAAGTCTCAAGAAATATTTGCATTCCACTTTCCATATTAAAGATTTGGGACCACCCAAATACTTCCTTGGCATTGAGACAGCTCGTTCAAAGCAAGGAATCTCACTTAGTCAACGGAAATTTGTGTTAGAAATTATATCTAAAGCAGGTCTATCAGGATGTAAACCAGCAGTTATTCCTATCGAGCAGAATGTCAAATTGACTACTGCTGATTATGATGTGAGTTTACAATCTACTGAGGATGATTTATTGCTCAAAGACCCATTAAGCTATTAGAGACTGGTCGGGAAACTTATTTATCTCACTATGACTAGACCAGATATATGTTATGCGGTTCAAACGCTGAGTCAATTCATGCATAGCCCCAAACAATCTCATATGAATGCCGCATTAAAAGTTGTGAAATATTTGAAGAAATGCCCAGGACTTGGGATCCTTCTTTCTCGTGATTGCAACATGGAAATGCCGGCTTACTGTGATGCTGATTATGCGACTTGTCCTATGAGTCGAAGATCTATCACTGGTTTCTGCATCAAACTTGGAGAATCGTTACTTTCATGGAAAACAAAGAAACAATCCACTGTCTCTCTGTCATCAGCTGAAGCTGAGTATCGATCCATGGCCAAGACCGTATGTGAGGTAGTTTGGTTACGAGGCTTACTTCTGGATCTTGGAGTACAAGTCAAGGGATCAACCTTACTGTTTTGAGATAATGATTCTGCACTTAAACTCACGGCAAATCCAATAGTACATGAAAGAACAAAACACATAGAAGTTGATTGTCACTTTATTAGAGAGAAGATTCAAGAAGGGATAATCAAAACAAGAGGAATTGGGACTACCGAACAACTTGTAGATATATTCACCAAGCCTTTATGTCAACGGCAACATGCATATCTCCTAAGCAAGCTAGGTGTCTTAGACATATACAAGCCACCAGCTTGAGGGGGAGTGTTGGAAGATATGCGAAGATATGCACAGATTGTGATGGATATATTCTCCAAATTGTAATTGATTATTTTTGTATCAATCTAGGATTAGATCTGATATACTTTCCTTTTATTAAACATCCTCTGTACATTATTTAATCCTCTTTGTACATTGGAACAATCAATGAAGTGCACAAAATACATTACTCTCTATTCTCTCTATTCTACTTGCTCTCACTCTGTTTTCTGACAGCTTCCTTTTCCCATCTCCAGATCCAAGCGCTTCCTCAGATACTACTGGGAAAAAAAGATGTGTCTTGGAGGCGGCGCCATTTTGAGCTTTCACGGGCTTCGTGGATATAATGATGTGCAATAATGCAGCACTGTAGATTCATTATCGCTTTCTTTTTCAAAGGGGAATTGCAGAGTGGCTTATGTGGAGCAAGCGGCCTTGGACGCTTGGATTCTTGCGAAGGTGATGCTTCTGCAACGTGCGGCTGTTTCTCGTGAGGCTTTTGGTCTGAGTTCTTACTTGTTAATGCCGTTGAGATGTTTGTGGATTTGTTGCAGAGACTGAAACCGGATGTTCGAGAAGGAAAGCGAAGGCAGTTCAAGTTCATTGGTACCATCACATTTTCATTCATGTTTTTACGAGTGTGTACGTGTGTGTTTGTGAGAATCTTTTCGCCTTTCTCGCCGCTTCACCTGGTATCTTCTTTGCTATGCTCGGCTATCGCACGATGAGTTCTTTCTGGGTAAAATAGTTCTTGGAGTAAGCAAGTCTTTCCCAACTGCCGCTTTTTTCCCACTTAGATTGAAATTGAGTTTGTCGGCTTGTACTTTAAAATGCTTGGATGGTACTTGCAGTATAGTTCCTCGAGCATATATTGATGAAGGATCAGTAACTGCTAATGATGTGCTCGGGAAATTCGTAGATGAATGCTCAAGCCGGGTGAAAAATCTGAAGTTTTGCTTGCTGAACAAATTTTCTTTTTTCAATTCCAGATGGAACATAAGTGTCTTTGTCTTTTTTTTTTTTTTTTTCCTTTTTGCTAAAGCAGTTTTATTTAGTTGTATTCTACAAAATATGCACGAGAGGTGTCATTGATTCGTTGTGCAATTAAACTTCCTTAACGAATCACATTTGTTAGGGAAGTTGCTGCGAGAAGTGGAGCCTGAGTTAATGGATGCTTCAATTGAGGCCACGGAAGATGGTGACCAGAGCAGGCTGCGAGCTTTATTGGTATCGGAGGCCTGGGTTGGCAAAGATAATGACGAAAGAGAAAGAAGATTTCGAACATGGACACGGTGAAGAGGCGGGGGTACCTGGTTTTTAACTTCATCGCTTGAAAAAAAAAAAAAATCTGCATTGCCTTCCGCTGCTTCTCAAAGTTTCATTTGCATCCTCTTTGAGGAAAACGAGTTCAGCATGTACGGGCTGTGCGAGAAGTCCGCTTCCCAATCACCTAGAGAAGAAAGTTTCACCAGTACGTCATTGATTTGATGCTTAGTTGTAAATAAACCATTGGAAACACTCTTTGCTGGTTACAAATCTCTTAAGCATACACTAAAATCTTGTCTTCATTTTCACTGAGAGCTGCTGATTTCTACCAAGTGTCCTGAACTATGGAATCCTTATTCACGAATTAGATACGTTTAGACCTCACGGCATGATATGTGCGTGTTGCATTTGCCCATCGACATTCATTCCCACACACTCTGATTCCATCCATCATTTCACTCAAAACAAGAATCACCCACTCTGCACCTGCATCACATTCTCTCAGTTATGGGTGATCTTGGGCGCTCAACTAGGCCCACATATTCGAAGCCTAAAAGCCCTTTTGATAAGACTAAAAAAAATAAGCACTAGGAATTTAAGTACTCAATATCAAGTGTCGACAGTTTTATGTACTGAAAATAGAAAGTAATTTCTCATTTGACATTCTGCTCTTGACAACGTAAACTAGATTGATGGTTTTTCATGGGCATGTTGGTAACATTTGCACAAGCTTATAGCCGGTCGGGCTAATTCATTCCTCTGTAACGTGCACAACATTTTGTATGTGCCTGCCCTTGCCATGCACAAACTTCATAATGTGTAGATCGTTCTTCAGTGCACAATGCAACACATTGCCCGTCGCTGAGATTTGCATTTGCCAATTGCCAGTACTTAGCGCTGTTGACATCTACTATGTTGCATTGTCAAAATTAGTATTGGGTTCACATGTTTATGGTGAATATTTTCCTTCGTTGTACTTCCAGTAAGAGCTGCAAAAGCTTGTGAGGAGTGTGCATTCGATTCAAGAACAGCCAGCCGCTGCTAATGAAAACGAGAGAGAAGCTAGCATGGTGTTGCAAAGGGCTCAGAAGTCCCTTACCCATTTCCTAGGGTAATCTTGCGAGGCAATTACCTAGTCGCAATATATGATCACCCAATTGATACTTGCCTCTCGTGGTAACCTACATTGTAACATTACGTTTTCTTCCTTGGGTTCCGGTTAAAACATTTCGTAATTCTGGGTAGTATATGAACCGAATACCCGGTGGATGATGGGGTGCTAGATTTAGGAAGTTCCTTATAGCTAAAAGGAGAATGGTTATAAGATGAGCAAAACTAAAAATGTCTGTCTCTCCATTGCGTGCTAATTTTATCAAATTTGGGGAGTTATAAGAAGAACGAAATACTGCAAATCATCTTATAAAGAAAAATGGGAGGTTAAGCTCTCTTATCATGAGTGTTTATTTTGACACTCATTTGTAGGTATGTGCAAAACTCGGTTTATTCTTCACATTCGAATCCACCTGATTTATATTCATGCTCTTGCTGGAACAGTTGTTGCAAGTACACCTGTGCTGAAATTAAACTAACACATTTTTTTTCCCTTGGGCAGGTCCTGAAGTGATATGGCGTATAAAATGTGTATCCATCCGCGTACACCGTAATCAACTACACGAAATATGTCCTTACCGTATCCTCTCTCATACTGTGAGCATTGCATCCATTCTGACTATATCACCTTAGTACGGAACAAATACACTAAACGTTCTACACAGAGAAAAATTTATCACTATTGTCTGTTGCTGGTGAATGTATTAGGACAAGATCGAGATGGCCAACTCCGAAATGTGGAGTTGGATTTTGGAGTTGGCACTAATTTTATTATGATAAAATGATATGACCTTTGTCTTATATTCTTTTTCTTTTATTATTCAACTTTGAGTTGTCTCTACGGCAGCTCATAATGTTATTTTAAGTTAAATTTGATGATGGCTTGAAGATTTTCCTTGAATATTGTTTGAATATTGTTTGATCAACTACTTTGGTGGGATAAGACAGAGGGAGTGATGCCATCTCTTTTGAGCGCATATCAACACAGATTGCTGCATTGGCAACAACAAAATATCTTTCTTGATAGCAAACAAAAAGTGTAATATTATATCTCGAGTTTTAGTACGTGTACGAAATCCAAACCATTTGGATGATCTCGATTTGTTCAAATCTAGTGTGCCCATTGATCCGATTCAAGTTTGGATTTTGTTTGGTGGGAATAGAATATATTTGCTTTGATTGCGGGTTTGTCTCTCAATTGATTGACTTTATTTTATGAGAAATGATTAAGTGATTATTCTTAATTCACTGTAATGAAAACAGTCTGTTCTAGATCATAAGAAAAACAAATAACAAATAATATGAAGAGCTTAAGGTGGATCAAATGAGTTGGTATTTATTTTCATGGTAAGGGTTAAGTATGAATATGTTTTAATAATATGGGTTATATTGGATATGAGTTGAGTTAGAATTAAATTAAGTATGGATTGTCGAAATTATATTTCATGAAGATAGATTAATATGGATTGGATCATTTTTGTTTCGATTTACTTATTTGAAACTCCAGGCGTATGTTGGATGTCTAAAAGCCACGCAAGAAAAGGAGCTTGAAATTCGACGGGTCCCGGTCAAAAGTGGATTTGTTGGCTTCTATAAAAGAGCAAGAAAAAGGGGAACACTTCAATCCTCTCGGGTGGAGTACCTTTGTTTGGCCGCACGGAAGACTCCTTCCAGCCGTGTAATGAACTCCACGAAAAGACGAACAGCGAAGTAAGAAAGGGGTCGCAATGGGTGACACTCTTTTTCTCGATCGTATGTAGGAGTGTTGACCACGGTGAATTTTCTATTGTGAGTTTACATCAAATCGAATTATTTTATTTATAAATACTGTAGGCTTGGGTATAATCTAATTTGGGAGAAATATTCGAGCATGTGATTCTCCGATTACGATGGATTATCTATTATGAGCTCTTCTCATGTATATAGGTATTGATATTCGAATCAAACTACGTAAATCTTTGATGTCCTTTAGTATTCTTCTATATTTCTTCGGTGATTTCATATCGACTCAAATTGCAAGATCCGATATTAGTTTCCACATTATATTACAACAAAATGCATTACTTATTGAATTGAGACTGAAGGATGATTTGTTTTGTATTCTTTTCGACTCATCCAACATCGATGAAAAGAGAAAATGTGGACCTAAGTATACCGTGACTTCTTAGCATTTATTATTTAAGTGTATCACCGTCCCATAGCCGTTGTGCTAGACCGAAAAACAACTATCAGGATGTGGGGTACTATCACGAATTATGATTAATTGAGTGATTAAAGGATGCCATCAGTCCAAAAATTGTTGGAACAAAAGACAACACAAAATAAATGACAGTGTTTCTTTGCAGATGACATTGGAAGTTACACAACCAAAGACATACGACAACCGTGAAGAACAATGCATGGAGGCTTGCCTCGACTTTTCGCTTATGAAAAACGGAGGAGACTTGACTTTGCAACTTAGATGGATGAAATAAAAAGCAGTACGTGGACGACCTGAGTGCATTCTCATTTTTTGTGAAGCCATTTTCTATTCCCCGTAATTAGGATGTTGTCTCATAGAATAAAGTGTGTTTTACAATACTTTTGCCATGTAAAGACAGACTTTCTGATTTAGAATATGAAAGTGTGGGTCATCAAGAGTCAATTCGCATGAGAAAATCGATGATGATTTGATTCTTGTTTTTCACGTTCCACCGAGTCCAACAAAATTGATTTCGCACGGCAAACATTAATTAAAAAGAAAAGTAGGATGCCGATTAAATTGCCAAACATGCCTTCAATAATGCCAAAATCAGATATTTGGGGCTTCCCTATTTTCATTTAACTAGACGTTTGTCGTCTTCTAGTCTCTGCGGCTGATGGCCGGCTTGCCAGATGCAGAGATATCCCAAACCTGCAATTCTTGCAAAATCCCCATCAATCGTGCATCCTTCTGCCGTGGAAGGTGGGGTGGCGTCAAATCCTCATCCAACCGAGCAATTATGCAAACCTTTCCACAAGGACTTTATGCAGGTCTTTTGATTCCGCCCCGAAATTGAAGCTAAGACTAGACTCCATGGTAGGAGGAAGAAAGTTCCCGGAAATGACGGTAAAGATTCCCACGTTATAGCTTGGGGCGATTCCATGACTGTCAATCCTAATCTCCGGATCGATTGTTGATCTTTATTGTCTTCTTGTGCTGACGAGGACAGGGACTGCTGCCCCTCAGAGCTGCTTGCTTTTTTGTCCGAATTTTATCAAATACGTATCATTTTATGAAATCATCGTAGGACATTTTAATATCTCACCCTCATAACTAGTTACTGGAGCTTACTTTATGTCGCCTCTCCTGAGCTATGTTTCTACATTCTTCTTCTTTCATCATTACGAATTTGATTTTTAACATTCATTTGCCTTACGAAGTGGATATATAAGGAGATTTGACTAGATAGTCATGCGGAGTGGTACCTTAGCAATCAAGTGAATTTTATTTTTTTAATCAAGTGAATTTATGTTGTCTATATTCAGCAGTATGCAATGATCACTTTAACTTTGAATCAAACTAATAAAAAGCAAAATATATTCGATATAGTTGCAGTAATGATGTAAAGTGTTGCGATTTGTGTATTTGGTAATGTATAAAAAACTCTGTCCTTTGCTTGCACTGGAAATCACGTGGATGACCAATTACATCGAATTGGACAGATTCACATCACAATGTTGATCATTGGGGAATAAAACTAGCTTTCATCCTATATTGCTTGTGAAAATTTCATGAGCTCCTTCAAACCAATCTAATGAGCACAAGCTACATTATCTATGGTAAAGGCAGAAAAAGTACAAAGCACAAGAAAAACATATATAGTATTATGGCTCGAGCTCACCTATCATCGGTCGTTGTAGCTAGTGACCATGAGAAGAAAAAAAAAAAGAAAAAGAAAAAGTATTAAAAAATTATTTTTTAAATAAAATAAAATAAAAGACCATAGTGACCTTGTGTCTCTTTAATTTTGTTGTTTTTGTTTTTCACATTTTTTTTTATTTACTTACATCTTCATATTTTGTTATTTTACTTTTTTAATTTGATATATATCCAAATAACACATTAACGTGAAGAGCTTAAAATGGATTAAATGAGTTGGTATTTATTTTCATATTTAGGGTTAAGCATGAACATGTTTTAATAATATATGTCATGTTGAATATGAATTGAGTTAGAACTGGATTGAATATCGATTACCGAAATTGTATTTCATGAAAATGAATCAATACAAATTAGACCATTTTACTTATTTATTGGACGCCCTTGGCAGGCGTACGGTGGACGTCTAAAGGCCACGAAAAAAGGAGCTCGAAATTCGACGGTCCCCGTCAAAAGTGGATTTGTTGACTTCTGTAATAAAGAAGAAGGGGGAAACACTTTAATCCTGTCGGGTGGAGTACCTTTTCTTGGCCGCGCGGAAGATTCCTTCAAGCCGTGTAGTGAACTTCACGAAGAAATGACGAACGACGAAGTAAGAAAGGGGTCGCACTGGGTGACACTTTTTCTCGATCGCACGGAGGATGGTAGACCACGGTAGATTTTGTACAGCGAGTTTGCATCAAATTGAGTTATTTTATTTATAAATTCTGTAGGTTTGGGATTAATTTAAATGTGAGAAATATTTAAACATGTAAGTTATTATAATTCTGATTTTTTTATTACAATTAATTATTTGCAACAGGGACCACTTGAGTGCCTAGAATAATGCAACCCTCACTTTTGCTAAAGCCACTTCCTTTTGCCCTTATTTGGTTTTCCTACAATAGAATACTTTTGCTAAAGCCACTTCCTTTTGCCCTTATTTTGTTTTCCTACAATAGAATAAAGTACATCAGAGAATACTTTTTCCATGGGAAAACAAACTTCCTGACTTGGAATATGAGAACGGGGGTCATCGAGAGCCGGTTCATGTTGAGATGATCTGATTCTTCGTTTTCATATTCCACCAACTCTAGCACAATTGAGTTTACACGACGAGATGTTTGTCGTCTTTAGTCTGGGGATCATGGCAGCTCAAGCATTATGCAGATAATCCAAACATGCGATTCTTGCAAAATCTCCTTTAAGTTGAATCCCCATCCCAACCACCATTAACTTATCTGCTAAAGCGCAATGTGGGGTGGCATCAGTTCCTCAGCCTCCGAAGCAATTATGCAGGCCTTTCCACAGGGTCTTTGCGCAGGTTTTCATAAGTTGCGTGGCCAATTCGAGACATTTTGGTTTTTCCTTATAATTGAAGCCGAATTAGACTTTGTGGTGGGGAAAAAAAAGGCTCCCGGAAATGACAATACAGATTTCCAGGGGTAAGGTGAGACGATTCCATAACTGATAATCCTCTTGTATGCTTGGGTTGACCGGCATGGGGACCGTCGCCCCTCAGGGCCGCTTGGTTTTTGTGCTTACTATTATCAAATATATGTCACGATTTACGAAATCATCGTATAAAATTTTTATGTCTTACCCTTAGAGTTAGGTACTGGAGTAATACATATTTTAAAGTTATAACATCTGAAAGTTGTGCGAGGCAGTTTTTTTTAAGAGTTGTCATAAGCTCTAATAGCCGTAAAATATTTGATAAGCACTTTATCAAACTTAAAGATATTAGAGATTCAAAGTATCTGTAAATTCAAAGCTGCATTACTGGAAAAAAAATTCATAAATGAATGCGCTCTTCCTAATAGATTCTCCACATTTATCTACTGGACTATGATGACAGAGCAACACACACACACACACACACACACACATATATATATAATGAAAATGCCGCCATAGACTTGAGTAATATGTCTTTCAAGAAAAATGGATAAGATTTCCACTCCATGTCTACGTAGAGCCCAAGTAACTAAGAATTTTCCACACCCAAGGAACCCCACCAAGACAATCAAGAAATACAATTTTGTGATCACAATAATGTCATTTCAAGAAAGACTTTGACTTCTTAGCATTTATAATTAAGTGAATCGCTGCCGACAGTTATTGTGCTCGACCAGACTGTGTTTCTTTTTCTTTCTGCACAATTGTAGCTATAAACTATTTGTAAGCACTTTAGTGAAGTTAAAGATATTTTATCATTTTATATTAAATTCCACAATAATTTAACTTTTAGAAATATGATGTGGTCTCTAAGTACTCGTGTATTATACATGTTTAGACGCGATCCAAATATGCATATGGATTGTCTCTGGCATGAAGTGTCAAATAACTTTTTTAGGTTTTTTTGCTCCTATGTCTGACGAAAATATTGGAGGCTTTCCCGTTGTTGCGGGTTGTCATTTAATTTGGTAGCCTATCACCGTAAGGAGAACAACTCAGTTTAAATTCTATTTCTTTTTGTGACTCGTTAGAACTATTTCTTTTTGTGTTTATCTTTAGGATGTAGTGTACAACCTGAGGGTCGGGGTCACAAAGCTTGTGTCAAATATCAATCCCTGTTAATGTTTCTTTCTGTCCATCCTTATCATGATTGATATAGAAGGAACGAATAGTGTAAAGTATATGTGTCTAGGAAAGGAATTTTTTTTTTTAACTTGAATATTTGTTTTACACGCTTGTGTACCTATGACTAAACTAACTTTGGCAGAAAATCTGATCTTCCTTGACCATGAGAAAATGAGACATCGTTCTGACTGAATCTTACATGAAATTTCTCGTATGCCAACCAACAAAGCTTTTAAAATAGATGACACATGTGAGCCCACCAATGGACCTTAGAGAAGACTTGTTTCAATGACTTCACACTTGAGAAGGGCTATATAAGTTGTATAGGTTGAAGCACTCCCCACCACCAATAAACTCACTCGCATGCTAAATTGCACAATGGGGTGGCATCAAATCCTCGACCTCTTCTATTTCCTATTTTTCTTAAATTTCCATCTTCTCTCTGCCTCCTTCCTTTGCCCTCCTGACCAACGTGATGCCTTACTCAATTTTAAGAATTCCTTCTACCTTAATAAAACCAATTGTTATCCTTATCTACAGTCTAAATGTGCATTGGAATGGAACAAGAGCATAGATTGCTGCTCTTGGAATTGGGTCACTTGCAATAATGTCACGGGTAATGTCATTGGTCTTGAGTTTTCCTCCGTTCAGTTTCATGTTGCTCTCTATTCCAATAGTTACCTCCTTCTCCCAAAGCTTCAAGTGTTGACGATATCACATTGCAACTTGACCAAGTTTCCTTATTTCTTGAATTTGTTAGAAAAATTAACAGACTTAGACCTCTCTTTCAACAAGATTAGTGGGAGATCCCAAGGTGGTTTTGGGGAATAAGCCATCATACATTGAAACGTTTAGATCTTTCTAATAATCATCTGGAGGGAGGTATACACCAATTGCATTGGAAGCGATTGTCGTATATTGACCTCCAGGACAACTCATTCCAAGGACCACTCCCAATCCCTTCACCTTCTACTCGTTACTTTTTGCCATGAACAATAATTTCACTGGTGAGATCCCCTCTTTGATTTGTCAGTTGAGTTCCCTCTTGGAATTATATTTATCAAGCAACAATCTCTTGGGGTTGTGCCCCCATGTTTTGGTAATATATCCAAACTCTTGACTTTAGATTTGTCTAACAATAGTCTCTTAGGGAATATTCCCCCTAGTTTTGGTAATATAACCAATCTTGAGGTTCTAGACTTGAGCAACAATAAATTGCAAGGGCCATTACCACGCTCCCTAGTCAAATGGAAAAACTTATCGGGGCTAGTTCTCAATCACAACGAGTTTAATGATATATTCCCACATTGGTTGAAAGCACCGCAACTATATCGCCTTGATTTGCAATCCAATAGATTTCATGGTATGATCAACCTCACTGCCTTCGAACTCTCCTTCCCAGCTCTTGATTATTTATCTATTTCCAACAACAACTTTATTGGACGGTGGCATGCAAAGGTTTTCTCCAACACCTCATTAGGTGTAATAGATTTGTCCAACAACAAATTTGAAGGGCCAATCCCACTTCCATCTCCCGTCACAACAAATTATTCCATTGCAAATAATAATATAACAGGAAAGATTCATTCTTTGATATGCAATGCCACCTATCTCCAGACGATCAACTTGTTTAACAATAGCTTAACAGGTAGCTTTCCTCGGTGCTTAACAAATGAGAACATTTTTCTCTCGACTTTGAACTTGGGAATGAATCAACTCGAGGGCACAATTCCACAATCAATTTCTTTGATAGGTGGATTGTTGACTCTTGATTTGAGTCGAAACCGGTTTGAAGGCACGTTGCCCCGGTCACTTGTCAAGTGTAAATATCTGGAAGTTTTGGATCTTAGTAGCAATAAGATAGAGGATACATTCCCGAGATGGTTAGGAGAACTCCCAGAACTAAAAGTTCTCATTTTGAGGTCCAACAATTTCAAGGGTCTTTTGAATATTCCAAAGGGAGATCTCATCTTTCCGAAGTTACACATTTTGGATCTCTCCAACAACAACTTCAATGGTCATTTATCGGCCAACTTGATAATGAACCTTAGAGGCATGAAGAATAGAAAAGTTGGGGAAGATGAACCATTGTATATGACATGGTTTACCCCTCCCTACGGGATAACACCATATGAAAGTACCGTGACCGTGATCATGAAAGGGCAAGAGATAAAGTTAGTGAAGATCTTGACCATCTTCACAACTATTGACTTGTCACAAAACTCTTTCCAAGGAGAAATTCCTGAAGCTTTTGGCCATCTTCACTCCCTTGTAGGGCTCAACCTTTCGCACAACCACCTTATTGGTTCCATCCCTTTGACTTTAGGAAACTTGACTAATCTTGGATGGCTCGATCTATCTTCGAACATGCTTAGTGGGGAAATTCCTAGAGTATTGGGAGATTTGGCATCCCTTGGGTACTTAAATCTCTCGAAGAACCAACTCATTGGTCGAATTCCTCAAGACAAGCAACTAAGCACATTTTCAAACGACTCGTTTAGTGAGAATCCAAGCTTATGTGGAACTCCATTGTTGAAAGCATGCCCTGGTGATGCTCAACCTCCTCCACCATCATCCTCGACACCTTTTGATTGTGAAAGGCATGAGAGTTGGTTAAAAAAGAAAGTAGTGTGGATAGGTTATGCCTCTGGAATCGTCATTGGGATCTCCATAGCATACATTGCATTTGAAATAGGAAGGCCGGAATGGCTCGCGCGAGGCGTGAGAATGCTGGAGAGAAGTGCAGCCCAATGGATGGAGAAGCCAGAGCGGAAGGCCATCAAGTTTCATGGACAATGAAATTGTTAAGGAATAGTCTCTTTAAACTGTGTGATGTAGATTCAATAAATAAATATGTCACCCAATTGGCTTCAAATGTCATTTACCTTATGAATCGCTTGCTTCTAATGTCTTATCGTTTTGTATTTTGGTGTAATTGAATACTGAGTTGAATTGAAAATTTTAATAATGAAATTTGTCAAGCTCAATTAAAAAAAAAAAAAAAAGAGCCAAAAAACAGGGAAATGAAGCGAGAGCCATTATTCACTGCAGACATCTCTTTCGCCCTTTGGAACAACGTCGCATCCTCAACGTTGTCTGTTCCAGACGGTGTAACCGCGACGTCCATCACCGGCCGCGCGGGCTCAGATTCTCCAACCGCCCGCCGCCGTACGATTCCCCGAGAAGATGATGGCAGCGACTCCGACTCCCACTCCGACGACCAGAAGAGCCTCAACCAGAGGAAGGCGTGTAGCTCGCTTCTTTTTCCCATCCCCAAATCAAGCGCTTCCTCAGATACTGCTGGGAAAAAAAAATGATTGTGTTTGGAGGCGGCGCGATTTTGAGCTCTTACGGGCTTCGTGTACATATAATGATGTTCAATAACGTAGCGCTGTAGATTCATTATCCTTTCTTTTTAAAAAGGGAGATTGCAGAGTGGCTTTTCTGGAGCAAGCAGCGTTGGACGCTCGGATGCTTGCGAAGGTGATGCTTCTCCAATGCGTGGCTGTTTCTCGTGAGGCTTTTGGTCCGAGTTGTTACTTGTTAATGCCGTTGAGATGTTTGTTGATTTGTCGCAGAGACTGGGACCGGATGTTCGAGAAGGAAAGCGAAGGCAGTTCAATTTCATTGGTACTGTCAAGTTTTGTTCATGTTTTTGTGAGTGTGGATGTGTGTGCTCGTGAGAATCTTTTCGCCTTTCTTGCCGTTTCACCTGGTATCTTCTTCACTATGCTTGGCTATCGCACGATGAGTTCTTGCCCAAAACAAAAGTTCTTAAGATATGAAGCTCTTTTTTAACTGCCCCCTTTTCCCCCCTTTTAGATTGTGTTTGAGTATGTCAGCTTGTACTTTTGAAATGCTTGGATGATAATTGCAGTATAGTTCCTTGAGCATACATTGATGAATGATAAGTAACTGCTAATGATGTGCTCGGGAGAAGCGTACATGAATGCTCAAGCTGTGCGAAAAATCTGAAATCTTGCTTGCTGAATGCTTTTTTTCATTTCCAGATGGAATACAAGTGTCTTTGGCTTTTTTTCTCTTCAGTTTTATTTACTTTTTTTTGTTTTTTTTGCAAAGGCATTTTATTTAGTTTTAATCTACAAAATACACATGAGAGGTGTTGATTCAATGATTCATTGATGCCTCACGAGTCCATAATATGCAATGTAAACTTCCTTAATGAATCATATTTGTTAGGGAAGTTGCTGCGAGAAGTTGAACCTGAGTTAGTGGATGCTATAACTGAGGCTACAAAAAATAGTGACCACAGTAGGCTACAAGCTTTATCTGTATCCAAGGTGTGGTTTGGCAAAGATGATGATGAAGGAGAAGAAGATTTGAGCAAGAACAAGAGGAGGAGGTACCTGGTTTTAACTCTGTCGCTGAAGAAAATCTGCATTGCCTACCGCTGCCTCGTAAGTATTTCTTAGAGGAGAAAAAGTTCAACATGTATGGGATGTGTGAGGAGTCAGCTTCCCAATCACCTAGAGAAGAAAGTTTTACCTGTACTTACTCGATTTGATACTTAGTGCCCTGGTTTTTATTAAAAAATCTAAGCATAGACTAGAATCCCTGGCTTTGAATTTACTGAGAGGTGCTGATTTCTACGGGTGTCCTAAGCCATGGAAACTTTATATGTCAGATTAGATACATTAGACCATGCAACATAATACGTGCATGCACGACAATTTTTCTATATCCTAGCAATAAAAGAGATGATTGCCACATATAATTAATAGGTCAATGATATAACACTTAAATGATTTGAGTCTGCAGAAAAGCAGAAACGCTGTGCAGGGAACGTATGTGGATGGAGAAAGGATATTTGTTATCTTCTGTAAAGTACTATCATCACTTAGAATTATGCATTCATAGACATGCTTGAAATTAATAATTACTTTACCTTTTCAATATTGTAAAGGATACGATAAATTTGAAACATTGAATGTGCCAAATAATCTGGTCTAGTTCATATAATACAAAAACATACATAAAATTGTCTAAAAAAAAGTGCTTATCAGAAGATGCAATCTTTGCCTTTAAATTCATACATCCCTTTCTTTGAATCCGCATCACTTTCTTTGTCTTTTTCTGCATTTTCATCTTGTTCTCCGTTTTTCTTTAGAATGGCACTGGATGTGAAAGCAGCATCAATCCATTTCTCCTCCACCTTGCACGATATTTGTCTTCCCTAATTGCTCTGTGCAACTTTGGTCAGCAGAGTTCACATGAATCTTTCTGCAACAGAATCCATTTGCTCTGCCCTTTACTGGCCAAAAAGGTCATGGATGAAACCCAAAATTCAAAATCAAAGTCTTACATATATTGGATAAAGTAGTTACTAAGTAACCAAACTTGCTACTTTTTTAGTGGAAAAGAGACTTATGTTTAACTTTGCATAGTAAGTAGTGCGGAGTGGGAGCAGTTTTTCCTGAAAAACTTCAGCGAGAACATATCTATCTTGTATTCTGATATGGAGCCATTAATATCTCATTACCAATTTTATCAAGGGTTACTCCTGCCTTTTTTTAGGTGCACAGCAAGGATGAATCTTGGCTTGATGGGTTACTAGCGATACTGCGGATTTAGACAATGAACAACTTTTTTTAATTATCCAACGGATATACAACTTTTTGGAGGCAGAGATGGTATGAGATCTTCATCACCCATGAAATATGCCAAATCTTACATATATTGAAAAGGCGGTTCATTAGTGATGCGATGCATTGGTCATGCATGAAACTTTAGGTCTTCACAATGTCCATCTTCCTTCTCTAGCATTTGTTCAGGTTTCTCGATGTTGACTTGCTTTTCAATTTTCAATTCCCAGGAGTGTAGTGAGAATGCAAGCATAGCAAGCAGTTGGTTTGATGGTTTAATCAGTAAAGACATTCAAATAGCCAATGAAGTTTTCTCCAATCACACCATTGATTTTGACCAGCAAGTAAGTTGACAGATATCTCTTACAGTTTGAGCATTTAGTTTTATCTATTGGAGCATTCAAATTTTCTTACTGTCTATGTATAGCATCTTGAACAAATCCATGCCCTGGATAAAAAATATCCATGGGTTGCTGCAGAATCAACTACTCGTTTAACATCTGGCTCTTGACTAGGAAGACCAATTGATGGTTTTGCATGAGCACACGCGGTAACGCATGACATGTAGTTAACATTTACACAACTCTATTGTTGGTCGGGCTAATTCATCGCTCCAACTTGGACAACAAACTTTGCCATGTTTAGATCGTTCTTCAGTGCACATGCTGTCGCTGAAACTCACATTTGCCGATTGTCGATAGTGTGGTTGACATATCCCATGTCACATTGTCAAAATAATTTTTGGGTTCCATGTCTATGCTGAATATTTTCTACCTTGTACTTCCTATAGGAGCTGCGAAAGCTTGTACGGAGTGTACAGTCGACTCAAGAACAGCCAGCTGAAAATGAGAGAGAAGCTAGCATAGCGCTCCTAAGGGCACAGAAGTCCCCTGCTCGTTTCCTCTGAAACCTTGCGAGGCAATTATGTCGTAGCAATACATGATTACACAGTCGACATTCACCTCTTGTACTAATCTTTTTTGTAACATTCATATTTTCTTTTTCCAGGGTCCGGTTGAATCGTTCTACGATTCAGGGTTATGGATGAACCGAGTACCAAGTGGATGATGGGGTGCCAGTTTTAATTAGGTGCTGGGTTCAGTCCTGCGCAATGGCTCAAAAGAGAATAGTTATGCCGCTAGCGTAATTCATTCGCCTTTACCTTTCCACTGCCTGCTGATTTTATCAATTCCGGAGAGTTATAAAAGGAGGGAAATTATGCAAATTGTCTGATAGAAAAAAAAAAAAAAAGGGGAGGTTAAGCTCTGTTCTCATGAATGTTTATTTTGACACTCAGTTTATGCTTTTGCATTCGAATCTACCTGGGGTAACGTTCATGCTGGTGCCAGCCAGTACGGATGTAGTTGAATCCTATACAAGTACATATGCACTGAGGTTAACCTTTTCACCTGGGAAGGTCACGAGCGAATGCAGCCTACAAAATTATATTTAGTACAAGCCTTCCGACAGACCTTTGAGAGCAGACGTGTGGAGACAACTTGGCTTATTAGAAGGGCTATATGAGTCAAATTCCTATCCCAACCACCAATAAACTCACTCGGATACTACACTGAATAATGGGGAGGATCTAATGGCTTTTTCTTATGTGGGTTAAGATTAATAGATGACTACAGAAAAATGGGGTGGGTGTAATAGTGGGTTGATATAGGCATAGTAACTTAATTCACAACCCACAAGACAAGTCGAACTCGTTGTATCGGAAGACTTGGTGTCCATCACTTCACATTTTATAAGTCGGAGCACTCGCTTGCTAAATTGCAAAACGGGGTGGCATCATATCCTCAGCCTCCTCTGTTTTCTCCTTTTCTCTCATTCGCCCCTTCTACATTCCTCCCCTTCCTTTCTCACACTACCATTGCCCTTCTGACTAGCGCAACGCCTTGCTCCATTTTAAAAACTCTTTCGTGCTTGATAGCATGGCATCAGACTCTTGTTATCACTCTTCTCCAAAGACAAACTCATGGGACAAGGAGGTAGACTGTTGCTTGTGGGACGGTGTCATTTGCAACAATGTTATTGGTAACGTCATTACTCTTGATCTTGCTTGCAGTTGGGTTCGCAACACTCTCCACTCTAATAGCTCCCTCCTATGCCTTTACCACCTTTGGATGCTCGACCTTTCTAGTAATGACCTTGCTCACTCCTACATTTTCAAGTAATCTTGGTACATTTCCAAAAGTGACTTATTAGAATATCTCTTGTTCATCCTTTTCTCTTCAATGGCTGGAGTTGACTTCTTGCAACTTGACCGAGTTCCCTTATTTCTTATATTTGTTAAAAAGATTAACAAACTTTGGCCTCTCTCACAATAGGATTAATGGGGAGATCTCAAAGTGGTTTTGGGAAATAAGTCATGATACATTAGACGCATTAGATCTTTCTCAAAGCTTTCTAGAGGGAGCTATACAACAAATGCATTGTAAGAGTTTGTCATATATTGACCTTCACAACAACTCACTCCGAGGACCACCCCGATGCCTCCACCTTATATACTCGACTTTGATGTCTCAGAGAATGGTTTCACCGGTGAGATCCCTCCTTCGATTTGCCGGTTGAGTTCACTCCTATCTCTAAATTTTTTCTAACAATAATCTCTTTGGGAATATACAACCATTTTTTGGTAATATAACTTATCTCCAAAGTCTAGATTTGGGAAACAATACATTAAGAGGGCCATTATTGTGCTCCCTAGTCAAAAGCATGAACTTAGAAATACTACTTCTCGGTCACAATGAGTTTAGTGATATCCCCTCATGATGGTTGGAAGCATCGCATCTGGAATACCTTGATTTGCAATCCAACAAATTTCATGGTAAGATTAACCTCACTCTTTAGACTATCCTTCCTTGCTCTTGAATCTTTATTTATTTCCGATAACAATTTTATAGGATGGTGGCTCACAGAGTTTTTCTCAAACACCACATTGACTATAATAGATTTGTCCAACAACAAATTTGGAGGCCAAATCCCACTTACATCACGCGTCACATTTTATTATTCTATTGCAAGTAACAATATAACAGGAAAGATTCATTCTTTGATATGTAATGCCACCCAGCTCAAGGTCATTAACTTGTCTAACAATGGCTTAACAAGTAGCTTGCCTCGATGCATAACAAATTTTAGCACTGACTTGTCAGTTTTGAATTTACGAATGAGTCATCTTGAGGGCACAATCCATCAATCATTTCCTTCCAAAATAGCTTGACGACTCTTGACATGAGTCGAAATTGGTTTAGAGACACATTACCTAGGTCCTCATCAAATGTAAAAATCTAGAAGTTCTAGATTTGAGCGACAATCATATGGAGGATATATTCCCGAGATGGCTGGGAGCACTACCGAACTAAAAGTTCTCATTTTGAGGTCTAACAATCTTAAGGATCTTTTGGATATCCTAAGGGAGTTCACCTCTTTGCAAAGTTACACATTTTGGACCTCTCCAACAACAATTTTGCTGGTTCTTTGCTAGTCAACTTGATAATGGATCTTAAAGCCATGGTGAATGGCGAAACTTGGCAACACAAATCATTGTATGTGACAAAGTTTTTGTGAGGGGAGTCATATGACAATTTCATGATTGTGACCATGAAAAGGCTAGAGATTAAGCTAGTGAAAATATTGATTGTCCTCACAACCATTGACTTGTCGTGCAACTCTTTCCAAGGAGACATTACTGAAGCTTTTGGCCATCTTCGCTCTTTCATAGGGCTCAATCTTTGCACAACCACCTTATTGGTTCCATCCCTCTAACTTTAGGAAACCTAACTAAACTTGAATGACTTGATCTATCTTCGAACATGCTTAATGGGGGAATTCCTAGAGCATTGGGAGATTTGGCATCCTTTGGGTACTTAAACCTCTTGAAGAACCAACTCACTGGTCGAATTTCTTAAGACAAGCAATTGAGCACATTTTCAAGCGAGTCATTTAGTGGGAATCTAGGCTTATGTGGAACTCCATTGCCAAAATCATGCTTTGGTGATGCTCAACCTCCTCCACCATTGTCCTTGATACCTTTTGATTGCAAAGACTTAAAGAGTTGGTTCAAATAGAAAGTAGTGTGGATAGGTTATGCCTTTGGAATTGTCATTGAAATTTCCATACCATATATTGCATTTGAAATGGGAAGGCCCAAATGGCTTGTGCAAGGCGTGAAAATGCTAGAGAGAAGTGCAGCCAAGTGGATGGAGAAACCAAAGCGGAAGGCCATCAAGTTTCATGGTTAGAGAAATTGTTGAGAAGTTGTCTCTTTAAACCATATAATGTAGGTTTAGTAAATAAAGATGTCACCTATTAGGCTTCAAATGTTATTTCCCTTATGAAGGCTTGTTTCTAATGTCTTCTTCTTTTGTATCTTGCGCGCAAAGTCAAATTAACCGGGGATACAGTGTTAGTGGTTGGTTAATTTGACTTTGCCCATAAGGGCGTGCCAACTCTATATTGGGCCTTTCACCCACTCTTTCTCATCCTAGGTGCAAAAAGCTATTATACCTGCCTACTTAACGGTAGTCAAGAATCGAAATTCCTAACGTGGTATCTACTTTTATTACTGCATGGCCCCCTAATTCCTACTCAATTTTTTTTTTTCCTGATTGAAAGGGAATACATATGTGACATTGCGAGATCTCTCCGCAAGGCAAATCTCCTGCTTTTTTCTTTCCGTTGAGCTTTTTAAAGACTTGCTCAAGTCCTAAACTAAGGTATAATTGTATATGAGTTGAATTGGAAAGATGAATAATGAACTTTGTCAAGCACACAACTCAAAAAAAAAAAAAAAGGGCCAAAAAAAAGGAAAATGAAGGGAGAGCCGTTATCCACTACAGATATTTCTTTCGCCCTTTGGAACGACGTCGCGTCCTCACCGTTGTCCGTTCCAGACGGTGTGGTCCATTCGGCACTCCGCGACGCCCATCATCGGCCGCGCGGGCTCAGATTCCCCAACCGCCCGCCGTCGTACGATCCCTCGAGAAGATGACGGCAGCGACTCCGACTCGGACGCCCAGAAGAGCCTCTTGGGCATGGAACTCGCTTCCTTATCCCATCCCCAGATCCGAGCGCTGGGGAAAAAAATGTGTCTTGGAGGCGGCGCGATTTTGAGCCTTCACGGGCTTCGTGGATGTAATGATGTTCAATAACGTAGCACTGTAGAATTATTGTCCTTTTTTTTGAAAGGGGAATTGCGGAGTGGCTTCTCTGGAGTCAAGCGGCGTTGGACGCTCAGATGCTTGCGAAGGTGATGCTCCTGCAATGCGTGGCTCTTTCTCTTGAGGCTTTTGGTCTGAGTTGTTACTTGTTCATGCCCTTGTGATGTTCGTTAATTTGCCGCAGAGACTGGGACCGGATGTCCGAGAAGGAAAGCGAAGGCAGTTCAATTTCATTGGTACTATCACATTTTTATTCATGTTTTTACGAGTGTACGTGTGTATTTGTGAGAATCTTTTTTTTCTTTTTCTTTTTCTTTTTGCTAAAGCAGTTTTATTTAGTTGTACTCTACAAAATACGCACGAGAGGTGTCATTGATTTGTTGTGCAATGTGACTTCCTTAATGAATCACATTTGTTAGGGAAGTTGCTGCGAGAAGTGGAGCCTGAGTTAATGGATGCTTCAATTGAGGCCACGGAAGATGATGACCAGAGCAGGCTGCGAGCTTTATTGGTATCGGAGGCTTGGGTTGGCAAAGATAATGACGAAAGAGAGAGAAGATTTCGAACATGGACACGGGGAAGAGGAGGGGATACCTGGTTTTTAACTTCGTCGCTTCAAAAAAAAAAAAAAAAAAAAAAAATATCTGCATTGCCTTCCGCTGCTACTCAAAGTTTCATTTGCATCCTCTTTGAGGAAAACGAGTTCAGCATGTACGGGCGGTGTGAGAAGTCCGCTTCCCAATCACCTAGAGAAGAAAGTTTCACCAGTACGTCATTGATTTGATACTTAGTTGTAAAAAAACCATTGGAAACACTCTTTGCTGGTTACAAATCTCTTAAGCATACGCTAAAATCCTGGCTTCATTTTCACTGAGAGCTGCTGATTTCTACCAAGTGTCCTGAACCATGGAATCCTTATTCATCGAATTGGATACTTAGACCTCACGGCATGATATGTGCGTGTTGCATTTGCCCATCGACATTCATTCCCACACACTCTGATTCCATCCGTTATTTCACTCAAAACAAGAATCACCCACTCTGCACCTGCATCACATTCTCTCAGTTGTGGGTGATCTTGGGCGCTCAACTAGGCCCACATATTCGAAGCCTAAAAGCCCGTTTAATAAGACTAAAATAAAATAAGCACTAAGAATTTAAGTACTCAATATCAAGTGTCGACAGTTTTATGTACTGAAAATAGAAAGTAATTTCTCATTTGACATTCTGCTCTTGACAACGTAAACTAGATTGATGGTTTTTCATGGGCATGTAGGTAACATTTGCACAAGCCTATCCCCGGTCGGGCTAATTCATTCCTCTGTAATGTGCACAACATTATGTATGTGCCTGCCCTTGCCATGCACAGACTTCATAATGTTTAGATCGTTCTTCAGTGCACAATGCAACACATTGCCCGTCGCTGAGATTTGCATTTGCCAATTGCCAATACTTAGCGCCGTTGACATCTACTATGTTGCATTGTCAAAATTAGTATTGGGTTCACATGTTTATGGTGAATATTTTCCTTCGTTGTACTTCCAATAAGAGCTGCGAAAGCTTGTGAGGAGTGTGCATTCGATTCAAGAACAGCAAGCCGCTGCTAATGAAAACGAGAGAGAAGCTAGCATGGTGTTGCAAAGGGCTCATAAGTCCCTTACCCGTTTCCTAGGGTAATCTTGCGAGGCAATTACCTAGTCGCAATATATGATTACCCAATTGATACTCACCTCTCGTGGTAATCTACATTGTAACATTACGTTTTCTTCCTTGGGTTCTGGTTAAATCATTTTGTAATTCTGGGTAGTATATGAACCGAATACCCGGTGGATGATGGGGTGCTAGATTTAGGAAGTTCCTTATAGCTAAACGGAGAATGGTTATAAGATGAGCAAAACTAAAAATGTCTTTGTCTCTCCATTGCGTGCTAATTTGATCAAATCTAGGGAGTTATAAGAAGAACGAAATACTGCAAATCATCTGATAAAAAAAATGGGAGGTTAAGCTCTCTTATCATGAGTGTTTATTTTGACACTCATTTGTAGGTATGTGCAAAACTCGGTTTATCCTTCACATTTGAATCCACCTGATTTTTATTCATGCTCTTGCTGGAACAGTTGTACTTGAATTTGGTGCAAATACACCTGTGCTGAAATTAAACTAACACATTTTTTTCCCTTGGGCAGGTCCTGAAGTGATAGGGCGTATAAAATAAATACCAATCTATATACACCGTAATCAACTACATGAAATATGTCCTTACTGTATGCTCTCTCATACCATCAGCATTGCATCCATTTTGATTACATCACCTTAGCACAGAACAACTACACTAGACAAAGATCTATGACTGTTGTTTGTTGGTGGTGAATATATTGGGATGAGATCGAGATGGCCAACTCCAAAATGTGGAGTTTGATTTTGGAGTTGGCACTGATCTTATCATGATAAAAAGATACGATAATCGGGTTTTAAAAAAATATGAGACCTTTGTCATCTGTTCTTTTTTTTTTTTTTCATTATCCAACTTGGTTGTCTCCGCAGCAGCTCATAATGTTATTCTAAGTTAAATTTGATGATGGATTGAAGATTTGCTTGAATATTGTTCGATCACCCACTTTGGTGGAATAATACAGAGGGCAACAACAAAACATCTTTTTTGATTGCAAACAAAAATTGTAATATTATGTCTTGAGTTTTAGCATGTGTATGAAATCCAAACCATTTTGAAGATCTCGATTTGTTCAAATCCGATGCGCCCATTAATCCGACTCAAGTTTGGATTTTGTTAGGAGGGAACATAGTATATTTGCTCTGACTATGGGTTTGTTTCTCAGTTGATTGATTTTATCTGATGAGAAATGATTAAATGACTGTCCTTAATTCACTGTGATAAAAACATTCAGCTCTAGATCATAAAAAAAAAAAAAAAAAAGATAACAAATAATTTGAAATTATTAACAGGTCCATCCCTCATCCGTTACTCTAGCAGTTATGCAAAAACAGTTATATTAGCAAAACTCTCATCTAATATCTTCGAGAAGGCGCGCGGTGGACGTCTGAAAGCCACGCAAGAAACAGGAGCTTGAATATTCGGTGGGTTCCGGTCAAAAGTGGATTTGTTGACTTCTGTAAAAGAACGAGAAAAAGCCATGTCGTGAACTCCAAAAAAAGAAAAAATGACGAACAGCGAAGTAAGAAAGGGGTTCCTGTTGGGAGTTTTTTTTTTTTTTTTTCTGGAGAACACATAAATCTCGTTGGGGTGGGAGTACCTTTTGTTGGCCGCGCAGAAGAATTCCTTCAAGCCGTGTCGTGAACTCCAAAAAAAAAAAAAAAAATAATGACGAACAACGAAGTAAGAAAGGGGCTCGTCCTGGGCCCTGGGTGACACTTTATCTCGATTGCAAGAAGCAATGTTGACCACGGTGAATTTTGCGCTGCGAGTTTACATCTGATTGAGCTATTTTATTTCCAAGAACTTTCGCGACACAATCATTCAATGCATCGATTATGGAAAAAGCCATGTGAGATCAATGGAAAACGTGGAAAAGAAATTGCATTGGAGACTTCGTATAAATGTATGAAAGAAACTCTGTCCTTTGCTTGCACTGGAAATCACGTGGATGACCAATTACATCGAATTGGACAGATTCACATCACAATGTTGATCATTGGTGAATAAAAATAGCTTTCATCATATATTGCTTGTGAAAATTTCATGAACTCCTTCAAACCAAATTTGATGAGCACAAGCTACATTATTTATGGTAAAGGTGGAAAAAGTACAAAGCACAACAAAAACATATATAGTATTATAGCATGGCTCGAGCTCACCTATGGTCAATTGTCATAACTAGTGACCATGCGAAGAGAAAGGAAAAAGAAAAGAAAAAGAAAAAGAAAAAATAATTAAGAAATTGTTTTTTAAATAAAATAAAATGAAAGACCATAGTCACCTTGTTGTCTCTTTAATTTTGTTGTTTTTGTTTTCTACATTTTTTAAGAAATTGTCCGGCTGTGTTTTGGATGTCCAGCTCGACAAGTGTTCTTATTGGTATTTTCTACGTTCAATGGCCAACGACCCAAGTAAAATACCTGTAAAAATTACAGCTACTAATAGTATGAAAAAAATAGTCACATGTTAAAATATGATTACCAGTACATGACAGGCTTAAAATTAAGGGGATGCTCAATTCAAGGCGAAGAAAGTTGCTTCCTTTGTCTGGTACTGGTGGTAAACCAATATCGAAGGACTCTTACGAAAAAGACGGATCTTGACTCAACTCCCAACCCGCAAGGCAAGTTGAAGTTATCTTTATCGGAGAAGAAGTTGGAACGGAAGGGTATGCAAGCCCCACTGACAGACCTTTCAAAGAAGACTGGTGATTGTTGATCTTGATTGGGTGCTTGGGTTGACGGGGATGGGGACCGACGCCCCTTTGGACCGCTTGGTTCTAGCCCGACTTTGATCAAATCGATATTACACCCTCGGAGTTAGATTTGGAGTTTGCTTTATTTTGCCTCCCTAAGTTATTTCTGTACATCCTCCACTGAATTCTTTTACGTTGCAAATTTCACGTTTAACATTCATTTGGCGAATACTAGTGGATGCATAAGGGGAATTTACTTAACAATTAAGCAAACTAGTAACTTAGCAATCAATTGAATCGATGTTGAGTATATTTAGCGGTATCTGATGGTCATGCAGCTTTGGATTGAACTATTAAAAACTGAAGCATGTTTAGTATCGTTGCAACTGTGCTATGTTGTATCTGTTGTGTAAAGTATTGCAATTAGCGTATTTGGTGATACGCATTTTAGAATTACAACTTTTAAAATCAGTGTGAGGTAGCTTTCTGAAAGTTGTTGTAAGCTATTGTAACTGTAAAAGCACTTTCTCAAATATGAAGACATTAGAAATTAAATGTATTTGCAAATTAAAAGTTATCTTACTAAAAAAAATTCATAAATGACTGCCTTTTTCATAATGATTTACCCAAAAATCACCCATATGTTTGAAATGAAAATTTCACTATAAACTTGACTAGTATGCCTTTCAAGAAAAGTGGACAAAATTTACACAACGTCTGGATGTAGAACAATTCTATTCCACACTTGACATGATATGCAAGAAAAAACCGATAAAATCCAACTTATACGCCAATTTGTCTATGCCCATTTAGAACGGATGCCCTAAAGTCTCCTTCATAGTCTTTTATGCATTTAGCCAAGAAGAAACTTCTATGGCACTAAATGCATTTTCCACACGCAAGTAAAACCACCAAGACAATTGAGAAAATTAAGTTTGTGATTGTCATATCCAGAAGACTTTGACTTCTTAGTCTTCATAATGAAGTGCTAAGTTGTCCTAAAGCCATTGTGGTCAACCCGAAAACATGGAATTCTACCAAACCTTGTCTCACTTCAGCAAAATTAAAAATAAAATATCTTAAATTTATTGTCATTTTATAAATTGAGTCTTAAACATTTTTCTCTTCTCTTTTTCTCATTGTGGTTGACGAGGGTCAGGGGCAACCCTCGTCGACCTTTGTGCTGCTGGCGAAGCCCTACGACAACCGTGAAGAACAATGCATGGAGGCTTGCCCGACTTTTGGCTTATGAAAAACGAAGGAGACTTGACTTTGCAACTTAGATGGATGAAATAAAAAGCAGTACGGGACGACTTGAGTGCATTCTCATTTTTTGTGAAGCCGCTTTCTATTCCCTGTAATTAGGATGTTGTCCCATAGAATGAAGTGTGTTTTATGATACTTTTTACTGACTTAGAATATGAAAGCATTGGTCATCAAGAGTCAATTCGTATGAGAAAATTGATGATGATTTGATTCTTGGTTTTCACGTTCCACCGAGTCCAACAAAATTGATTTCGCACGGCAAACATTAATTAAAAAAGAAAAGTAGGATGCCAATTAAATTGCCAAACATGCCTTCATTTATGCCAAAATCAGATATTTGGGGCTTCCCTATTTTTATTTAACTAGACGTTTGTCGTCTTCTAGTCCATGCGGCTGATGGGCGGCTTGTCAGATGCAGAGATATCCCAAACCTGCAATTCTTGCAAAATCCCCTTCAATCATGCATCCTTCTGCCGTGGAAGGTGGGGTGGCGTCAAATCCTCATCCAACCGAGCGATTATGCAGACCTTTCCACAAGGACTTTATGCAGGTCTTTTGATTCCGCCCCGAAATTGAAGCTAAGACTAGACTCTATGGTAGGAGGAAGAAAGTTCCCAGAAATGACGGTAAAGATTCCCACGTTATAGCTTGGGGCGATTCCATGACTGTCAATCCTAATCTCTGGACCGATTGTTGATCTTTATTGTCTTCTTGTGCTGACGAGGACAGGGACTGCTGCTCCTCAGAGCTGCTTGCTTTTTTTGTCCGAATTTTATCAAATACGTATCATTTTATGAAATCATTGTAGGACATTTTAATATCTCACCTTCATAACTAGTTACTGGAGCTTACTTTATGTCGCCTCTCCTAAGCTATGTTTCTGCATTCTTCTTCTTTCATCGTTACAAATTTGATTTTTAACATTCATTTGTCAATTATGAAGTGAATATATTAGGAGATTTGACTAGACAGTCATGCAGAGTGGTAACTTAGTAATCAAGTGAATTTTCTTTTTTTAATCAAGTGAATTTATGTTGTCTATATTCAGCAGTATGCAATGATCATTTTAATTTTGAATCAAACTAATAAAAAGCAAAATATATTTGATATAGTTGCAGTAATGATGTAAAGTGTTGCGATTTGTGTATTTGGTAATGGTCACGGCATCTTAAGTTGTGAGGCAATTTTCCAAAAGTTGAAAGTTATTATTGTAGCCCTTAATTGTTTAACAAGCACAACATGAAAAGAGAAAGGATATTGGAGATTCAAAATATCTAAAAATTCAAAGTTATAAAGTTATCTTAAAGGAAAAAAAAATTCATAAATGACTACCCTCTTTATAATGAATTTTCTAAATTTATTTATCAGATAGTGATGACAAGAGTCATACATACCCTCTTATGTCTGACGGTATTACTGGAGGCTTTCCCGTTGTTATGGGTTGTCAATTAATAAGCCTTTCTTCTTAAGTAGAACAACTCAGTTTAAATTCTGTTTATTTTTGTGACTCATTAAATCTTGTAATTCTGATTTGAAAATTATATTTAAAAAATCTGAAAGGTTGAGTTAGCAACTCGGAAATAAGGCGACAAAGGTTCTTTTTCGTTGCAGTCGACCGTCACCTAACTCAACCTAAGTCGATAGAAACCAGTTTTTGTTGCCTTTGGCATACCTACGGCAACAAAATCGAATTTCGTCTCCTTTGGTGCCCCTAAGGTGACCAAATTATTTTTGTCGCAAAACTTTTTGTCGCCTTAGGCAGTTTTTCTAGTAGTGATAATTACAGCAATTTAGTTATAGAGGATTGTTAGGTCGCCTATAGACATTTCAATAATTTAAAGCAATTTATATTCATTTCATGGAATATTGAGATCGAGAAAATGCAGCGCTGATTGATGCTGGGAAGAAAACCCTTCCATGTTAACATCCACAAACAAGTGCGGTACCCGTTTTTGAGGCCCTGAAGTGGGACTGATTAAGGAATGTCGTAAATAGAAGGGACGTTTCTACAATGTAAAGCTCAAATATGGATAATTTATAACCCAGTTACCTGACCATGGTCTATGACCGCTACTTATTAGATTACCGGAAAAGTTAATGTCACTTTGGTAAAATTACTAAACTATGACTAATAAAACAATCACTTGGCCTCTTAAAAAATTAATAAATAAGTACTCTTCTTTCTACGCCTTATTATGTTCGTTGTTAAGTCGTTGTTGTGTTTATCTTCAGGATGTAGTGTAGACCCCAAGGGTCAGGGTCCCAAGGCCTAATTCTGATAAATGTTTCTTTCTATCCATCGTTGTCACGATAGATATAAAATAACGGACAATCTAAAGTGTATGTGTCTAGAAAGAAAAATTCTTTTAACCTGGATATTTATTTTACACACTTGTGTACTTATGAGAAATGAGATATCATTCTAACTAAATCTTACATGAAATTTCCTCGTATGCCGAGTAACAGAGCTTTCAAAACGGGGGACACATGTTGTGAGCCCACCAATGGAACCTTAGAGAAGACCTGTTTTAGTGACTTCACACTCTTGACAAAGGCTATATAAGTGGAAGAGCTCTCCACCTCCAGTAAACTCATTGCTCGCGTGCTAAATTGCAAAATGGGGTGGCATCGGTTCTTTGGCCTCCTCTATTTCCTCTTTTTCTTACATTCCCATCTTCCCTTCACCTCCTCGCTTTGCCCTCCTGACCAGCGTGATGCCTTGCTCAATTTTAAGAATTCCTTCCTCCTTGATAAAATTGTGCCAGACCATTTTGATTCTCCCTGTACCATTTATTCACGGGACCCCTGCTCATTCAAAAATGGCATATCATGGAACAAGAGTGTAGATTGCTGCTCATGGGACGAGGTCACTTGCGACAATGTCACCGGTAACGTCATCGGTCTCTATCTTGCTTACCATCCGATTCATGGCACTCTCTATTCCAATAATTCCCTCCATCTCCCAAAGCTTCAAGTGCTGGACATGTCAATGTGCAATTTGACCAAGTTGCCCTATTTCTTGAATTCATTAGAAAGTTTAACATACTTAAACCTCTCTCACAATAAGATTAGTGGAGAGATTCCAAGATGGTTTTGGGGAATAAGCCAACATACATTGAAACATTTGGATCTTTCTTATAACCTTCTGGAGGGAGGTATACACCAACTACATTGGAAGCGGTTGTTGTATATTAACCTTCAAAAAAACTCACTCCAAGGACCCCTTTCGATCCCTTCACCTTCTACTCGTCACTTTTACGCCATGCACAATGGTTTCACCGGTGAGATCCCCTCTTCGATTTGTCAGTTGAGTTCACTCTTGAGTTTAGGTTTGTTTAACAATAATCTCTGGATGTTTGTGCCCCGTGTTTTGGTAATATAACCAATCTTGACTATCTAGATTTGAGTAGCAATAAATTACAAGGACCACTCCCGATCCCTTCACCTTCTACTCGTTACTTTTATGCCGGGAGCAATGGTTTCACCGGTGAGATCCCCTCTTCGATTTGTCAGTTGAGTTCACTCTTGAGTTTAGGTTTATTTAACAATAATCTCTCGGGGACTGTGCCCCTATGTTTTGGTAATATAACCAATCTTGACTATCTAGATTTGGGTAGCAATAAATTACAAGGACCACTCCTGATCCCTTCACCTTCTACTCGTTACTTTTATGCCGGGAGCAATGGTTTCACCGGTGAGATCCCTCTTCGATTTGTCAGTTGAGTTCACTCTTGAGTTTAGGTTTGCTTAAGAATAATCTCTCGGGGATTGTGCCCCCATGTTTTGGTAATTTAACCAATCTTAACTATCTATCCTTGAGTGCCAATAAATTACAAGGACCACTCCCGATCCCTTCACCTTCTACTCGTTACTTTTATGCCATGAGCAATGGTTTCACTGAGATCCCTCTTCGATTTGTCAGTTGAGTTTACTTTTAGAACTAGATTTGTCTAACAATAGTCTCTTAGGAAATATACTCCCATGTTTTGGCAATATAACCAATCTTGAGGATCTATACTTGAGCAGCAATAAATTACAAGGGCCATTACCGCGTTCCCTAGTCAAATTGCCGAACTTATCAACACTATTTCTTGGTCACAACGGGTTTAATGATACATTCCCATATTGGCTGAAAGCACCGCGACTGCGTTACCTTGATTTGCAATCCAACAAATTTCATGGTAGGATCAACCTCACTACCTTTGAACTCTCCTTCCCTGCTCTTGGATATTTATCGATTTCCAACAACAGTTTTATTGGATGGTGGCCCACGAAGGTTTTCTCCAACACCTCATTACATGTAATAGATTTGTCCAACAACAAATTTGGAGGGCCAATTCCACTTCCATCTCCCGTCACAATGTATTACTCCATTGCAAATAATGTTATGACAGGAAGGACCCCTTCTTTGATATGCAATGCCACCAATCTCTATATGATCGACTTGTCTAACAACAGCTTAATTGGTAGCTTGCCTTGGTGCTTAACAAATTTTAGCACTGTTCTCTCGGTTTTGAACTTGGGAATGAATCACTTTGAGGGCACAATTCCACAAACAATTTCTTTGATACATAGATTGACGACTCTTGACTTGAGCCGAAATCGGTTTGAAGGGACGTTGCCCCGGTCCCTTGTCAATTGTACAAATCTAGAAATTTTAGATCTCGGTGTCAATCGATGGAGGATACATTCCCGTCATGGTTGGGAAAACTTCTAGAACTGAAAGTTCTCATTTTGAGGTCCAACAATTTAAAGGGTCCTTTGACCATTCCGAATGGAGATCTCATCTTTACAAAATTGCGCATTTTGGATCTCTCAAACAACAACTTTTGCGGTCCTTTACCAGCCAACTTGATAATGAACCTTGAAGGCATGAAGAATACAGAAGATGGGCGATACGGACCATCGTACATGACACGATATTACCTTTCCTTTGGGCCGTCATATGAAAATACCGTGACCGTGATGATGAAAGGGAGAGAGACAAAGCTAGTGAAGATCTTGACTATCTTCACAACCATTGACTTATCACAAAACTTTTTGCAAGGAGACATTCCCGAAGTTTTTGGCCATCTTCGCTATCTCATAGGGCTCAACCTTTCTCACAACCACCTTACAAGTTCCATCCCTTTGACTCTAGGAAACTTGACTAATCTTGAATGGCTTGATCTATCTTCGAACATGCTTAGTGGGAGAATTCCTAGAGCATTGGGAGATTTGACATTTCTTGGGTACTTAAACCTCTCGAAGAACCAACTCTCTGGTCAAATTCCTCAAGACAAGCAATTGAGCACATTTTTAAACAACTCGTTTAGTGGGAATCCAGGCTTATGTGGAACTCCGCTGTCAAAAGCATGCCTTGATGATGCTCAACCTCCTCCACCATCGTCCTCATCGACTCTAGACCACGAAGGGCATGAGAGTAGGTTCAAACAGAAAGTAGTGTTGATAGGTTATGCATCTGGAATTGTCATTGGGATTTCCATAGCGTACATTGCAATTCAAACAAGATGGCCCAAATGGCTCGCGCGAGGCGTGAGAATGTTGGAGAGAAGTGCAGTCCAATGGATGGAGAAGCCAAAGCGGAGGGCCATCAAGTTTCATGGACGGTAAAATTGTTGAGGAGTTGTCTCTTTAAACCATGTAGTGTAGTCTTAGTAAATAAATATGCCATCTAATCGGCATCAAATGTCATTTCCCTTATCAAGGCTTGTTTCTAATGTCTTCTCCTTTTGTATCTTGGTATAATGGTGTATGAGTTGCATTGAAAAGATGAATAATGAAATTTGTCAAGCACATAGCTTAGAGAAAAAAAAAAAAAAAGAGCCAAAAAGAAGGACAATGAAGCAAGAGCCATTATCCACTACAGATATCTCTTTCGCCCTTTGGAACAACGTCGCCTCCTCACCGTTGTCTGTTCCAGACGGTGTGGTCCCTTCGGCACACCGCGACGTCCATCACCGGCCGCGCTGGCTTAGATTCCCCAACCGCCCCGCCACCGTACGATCCCCCCAGAAGATGACGGCAGCGACTCCGACTCCGACTCCGACGCCCAGAAGAGCCTCAACCTGAAGTAGCGCGAGGCTCAACGGCGACATGGAGCTCGCTTCCTTCTCCCATCCCCAAATCAAGGGTATCCTCAGATACTGCTGGGAAAAAGAGACGTGTCTTGAAGGCGGCGCGATTTTGAGCTCTCATGGGCTTCGTGGATATAATGATGTCCAATAAGATTCATTATCGCTTCTCTGGAGCAACCGGCGTTGGACGCTCGGATGCTTGCGAAGGTGATGCTTCTACTATGCGTGGCTGTTTCTCGTGAGGCTTTTGGTATGAGTTGTTACTTGTTGATGCCGTTGACGTGTTTGTTGATTTGTCGCAGAGACTGGGACTGGATGTTCGAGAAGGAAAGCGAAGGCAGTTCGATTTCATTGGTACTATCACGTTTTATTCATGTTTTTTTGAGTGTGTGTCCGTGTGTGTCCGTGAGAATCTTTTTGCCTTTCTTGCCGGTTCACCTGCTATCTGCTTTGCTATGCTTGGCTATTGCACGGTGAGTTCTTTCCGGGCAAAATGGTTCTTCGAATAAGCAGCTCTTTCCTAACTGCAGCTTTTTCCCCACTTAGATTGAGTTTGAGTGTGTCAGCTTGTACTTTTAAATTGCTTTGATGGTACTTGCAGCATAGTTTGTCGAGCATATATCAATAAAGATGAGTAACTTCTGATGTTGTGCTCGAAAGAGGAGTACATGAATGCTCAAGCCATGCGAAATATCTGAAATTTTTGCTTGCTGAACACTGTTTTTCATTTCCAGATGGAAAATAAGTGTCTCTGTCTTTTTTCCCCCTCTTTTTGCTAAAGCAGTTTAATTTAGTTGTATTCTACATAATATGCACGGGAGGTGTCAATGATTCGTTGTGCAATGTAACTTCCCTGATGAATCACATTTGTTAGGGAAGTCGCTGCAAGAAGTTGAACCTAAGTTGATGGATGCTTCAATTGAGGCCACAGAAGAGGTGACGAGAGCAGGCTGCGAGCTTTATCTGTATCAGAGGCCTGGGTTGGCGAAGATAATGACAAAGGAGGAGAAGATTTCGAACGTGAACACGGGGAAGAAGAGGGGGTACCTGGTTTTCATTTGTTGCTGAAAAAAAAAACATCTGCATTGCCTTCCGCTGCTACTCAGTTTCATTTGCATCCTCTTAGAGGAAAACGAGTTCAGCTTTTACGGGCTGCGGGAGGAGTCCACTTCCCTATCATTGGAAACAGACTTTGCTGGTTACAAATCTTTTAAGCATACACTTAAAATCCTGGCTTCGTACTTTCCGAGAGCTGCTGATTTCTACAGGTGCTCTAAATCATGGAATCCTTATTTATCGAATAAGATAAAGTAGACCTCACAGCACAATATGGGCGTGTTGCATTTACCCATTGACATCCATTCCCGCACACTCTGATTCCATTTATTATCACTCAAAACAACACTCGCTCACCCCGCACCCGCATCACATGCTCTCTCTTATGAGTGATCTTGGGTGCTTAATTAGGCCAGCATATTCGAAGCCTAAAAGTTCGTTTGATTAGTCTAGAAAAATAAGTACTGAGAATTTAAGTACGTAATATCAAGTGTGGACAGTTTTATGTGCTAAAGATAGAAAGTAATTTCTCATTCCACATTCTGCTAGTGACAAAGTAAACCAAATTGATGGTTTTTCATCGGCATGTAGGTAATATTTGCACAAGCCTATAGTTGGTCAGGCTGATTGATTCCTCTATAACTATGTTAGATCGTTCTTCAGTGCGCAATGCAAACATTGCCTGTCGCTGAGATTTGCATTTGCCAATTGCCAGTAGTTAGCGTGGTCAAATCTCCTATGTTGCATTATCAAGATCATCTTCAGGTTCACTTGGTAATGGTGAATATTTTCCTACATTGTATTTCCAATAGGAGCTACGAAAGCTTATAAGTGTACAGTCTATTCAAGAGCACCCTGCCGTTGCTAATGAAAACGAGAGAAGTTAGCATGGTTTGTCTCTTACCCGTTTCCTGCGTAACCTTGCGAGTCAATTACCTAATAGCAATATATCATCACACAATTGACACTCAACTCTTGTGGTAATCTACTTTGTAACATTACGGTTTCTTTCCTATGTTCCAGTTAAATCGTTTCGTAATTCTGGGTAGTATATGAAAGGAATACCTGGTGGATGATGGGGTTGCTAAATTCAGGAAGTCCCGTTTTCGATCCTAGGCAATAGCTAAAAGGAGAATGGCTAAAAGAAGAGAGAAATTAACAATGCCTTTGCCTCTCCAATGCCTACCAATTTGATCAAATCTGGGGAGTTATAAGAAGAGCGATATACTGCAAATTATCCGATGAAAAAAGATTGGGAAATTAAGCTCTCTTCTTATGAGTGTTTATTTTGACACTCATTTGTAGGAACATACAAAACTAGGTTTATCCTTTGCATTCGAATCCACCTGAGTAATATTCATGCCCTTGCCGGAACATATGTGCTTGAATCTGGTGCAAATACACCTGCGCTGAAATTAAACCAACACATTTTTTCCCCTGGGAAGGCCTTGAGCGATTTGGCGTACAACATAAATACTAATATGCATACATTGTAATCAACTACATTGAAATATGCTCTTACCGTATTTTCTTTCATATTCTCAGTCTCGCCTATATTATGATTACATCACCTAAGCACGAAACAAGTATGCTAGACATTCTACACATAGACAAACATCTTGGATTGTTGTCTATTGGTGGTGAATATATTAGGACAAGGTCAAGATGGCCTACTCCAAAAATATGGAGTTGGCACTAATTTTATCAAAAAAAGTCCTAAACCTATTGCAATTGTGCAAATTTAGTCATAAACTTTTTTTTTTTGGTCAATTTAGTCCTAAACCTTTTATAATTGTGCCAGTTCAGTCCATTTGGCCAAAATTGGCCAACAGCGCCTGACATGAATGCCGATTGGAGACATCTAGCCGAACAGGCAATTTTTAAATATTTTAAATATTTTTTTTCGATTTTTTTAAAACTTTTTTTAAATTTTTTTCTTTTTTTTTCTCACCTTCTTCCTCGGCTCGCTGAGGGCGAGGCCCCGCTAGATTTGGCTAGCTTGGCCCTCGCCAAGGCTAGGCGAGGTTGCGATTGCCAAGGGCTACGGTGGAGGCGGGGAGGGAGAGGATGAGGAGGAGGAGGTGTGGAGTGGTTGCGGTGGCGGCGGTGGCGGCGGTGGCGGCCGCAGGGAGACCGAGGTGGGGCGGAGATCTATGTACAAGTGTGGGGACAATGGCGACGGTGACAACAACGATGGGGATGTCGGGTTTCTCTGGTGCAAGAGCAACACCCCCATCTCCGCAACCGCTCCGCTGCCTCCTCCTCCTCCTCCTCCTCATCCTCTCCCTCCCCACATCCGCTGCAGCCCTTGGTGACGGTAGCCTTGCCTAGCCTTGGCGAGGGCCGAGCTTGCCGGATCTAGTGGGGCTCGCTTCGCCAATGGCCGGCGAGGCTGACCTCACCCTCTCCGACCCTCGCCTCCAGGCGACGGGGCGAGCCTCTCCATCAGCTAGCTAGAGGAAGAAGAACGTGAGAAAAAGAAAGAAAAAGAATTAAAAATATTAAAAAATTCAAAAAATTCAAAAATATATTAAAAAATTGCCTCGCCGCCGGCCGGCTGTCCCCCGCCGGCGTCCATGTTCTGCGCCGACCGGCCAATTTTGGCCAGATGGACTGAATTGACACCATTATAAAAGGTTTAGGACCAAATTGGCCGAAAAAAAAAGTTTATGACTGAATTGGCACAATTGCAATAGGTTTATGACTTTTTTGGTAATTCTCTCAAAGATAAGATAATCAAATGTTATAAATTATATGACCCTCGTTGTCTGTTCCTTTTCTTCTATTATGCACCACTGCATCAGCTCATCATGTCATTCTAAGTAAATTTGACGATGGCTTGAAGATTTGCTTGAATATTGTTTGACCATCCACTTTGTTTGGATAATACAAAGGGAGTGACGCCATTTCCTTTGGGCGAATGCCACCGCATATTGTTGCACTAGCAACAACAAAATATCTTTTTTGATTGCAAACAAAAGGTATTACATTATATCTCGCGGTTTAGCCCATGTACGAAATCTGAGCCATTTGGAGGATCTTAATTTGTTCAAATTTGGTGTGCCCATTAATCGGATTCAAGTTTGGATTTTGTTGGGCGGGTGGTTTTGTTAGATATAGATAATTGAGGATTGAGTATATTTGCTTTGATCGCAGGTTCGTTTCTTTGTTGATTGGCTGTATCTAATTCCTTGAGAAGGCGTACAGTGGACGTCTAAAAGCCACACGAGAAAAGGAAAGAGAAAAGGGGCACGCGCATAAATCCTGTAGGGTGGATTACCTATCTTTGGCGCGCAGAATTCCTTCAAGCCGTGTAGTGAACTCCCAAAAAAAGACGAACGGCGAAGGGATCGCACGGTGACGCTCTTTTTCTCGATCGCACGGAGGATTGTTGACCACAGTGAACTTTGTGCTGTGAATTTCCATCCAATTGAGTTATTTGATTAATAAATACTGTGTGCTTGAGCTTAGTTTAGGTGTAAAAAAATACTCGAGCATGTGAGTAATGGTAATTCTGATTATCTGATTATAGTGGATTATTTGTTATTGTTTTTCCCGTGGATGTAAGTACCAACACTTAGATCGAACCATGTAAATTTTTGACGTCCTTAATTGTCCCCGTTTATTTCTTCAATGATTTCGTGTTGACTTAAATTGCAAGATCCAATATTAGTTTCCGCATTATATTGCATCAAAAGGCGTTACTAGTTTAACTAATGGATGATTTCATTTCTATTCTTTTCAAGTCATCCCCGATCCTAACTTTAGGATTGATGAAAAGAGGAAGAAAAAATTACCGAGAAACATGGTCCAGTCTGATTAAGGATAATTCATGGCAAGGTTTTCAATTAAAGTTTTTTTTCTTATTGTTTAGGAGGTAAAAAATTATTCCGAAGACAGATAAAATATGATAATAAATTCTGTCCTAACCTCCTTTTCTAAACTTTGTTTACTTTCGACAAAGTTAGAACGCTTTTTACACGGAATCCAATTTCATTTGATGTAGCCTTTCGGTGAAAGCACTGGGAAATATAATAATATGTTGTTTGGCATGAGCCCACCTGACAGACCTTTTGAGAGAAGACTTTGGTGTTGATCACTTGGCTTGTTAGAAGGGTTGCATAGGCTGAGTCGCTATGTCACCACCAATAATATTCCATCTTAGTATTCCATAAGTCTTTCATCTTTTAAAAGAAAGATTTATGAAAGGCTTGATTAAAGTACTTGATTAAAAGATCAAAGACTTATAAAAGGCTTGATTAAAATACTGGATTTCATTGTCCGTCATGTTGCCCGTCCAACCCATCTTCATGGGCTGAACCCAAATTTCCATCCTTCAGATACTCTCAATGGTGACTCATCGTGGGACCAACATAACATATTCACGATGAATTGAGATTGCCGTTAGGTAGCTGATATGAAGAATTCTAATTCTTAAGTTGAATAGGTTTCACATCCTTTTGTTTTGGGCAAGAAACTTGTTCCTTATTTGTCAAACTGAAGATGGGCTTCTTCAACGTGCGTGATGGGGTCGATCAAATTTTCTGTACCGCTAGTTGACTGTGGCCATCGTTTGTTCATCTCCCTTTCCACAATGATGTAATTGGTAATCTCTATGTATTTGGATGGATTAAATCTTTGGTTATTCTTATTTTAACACATTGAGAATTATTTGGCGATGAGAGGCAAAGAAAACTCGACCGACCCCATTACGCACGTTGAAGAAGTCCATCTTCGGTTTGACAAACGAGGAACAAGTTTCTTGCCCAAAACGAAAAGGACATGAAACCTAGTCAACCTTGGAATCTTAAATTCTTCAAATCGGCCGACTAACGACAACCTCAATCCATCATGAACATGTTATGTTGGTCCCACGATGAGTTACCATTGAGAGTATCTGAAGGACAGAAATTTGGGTTCAACCCATGAATAAGGAACAAGTTTCTTGACCAAAACAAAAGCACATGAAACTTGGTCAACTTGGTCAACTTTGGAATCAGAATTCTTCAAATCAGCTGACTAATGACAACCTCAATTCATCATGAATATGTTATGTTCATCCCACGATGAGTCGCCATTGAGAGTATCTAAAGGACAGAAATTTGGATTCAACCCATGAAATAACTTCTCCCTAGTTTGACAACTTTTTCGGATCCTTAGAAGACGGGTGTGTCACCACCAATAATATTCCATCCTAGCCCAGCTATTGAAACATCATTATAGTAAACGCATAGTCAACAATCCCACCGATAGAGCTTTTAGAACGGCTAACCCACTTGGGGAGCTCACCAACAGACCTAGAGAAGACTTGCGTGGATCAATTTACACTTTACAAAGGCTGTATAACTGGAAGAACTTTTACTCGCGTGCTGAAGCCAAAAAAGGGTTGGATCTAATTGCTTTTTCTAGTGGATGGATCAGATTATTATAAGCCTCTAAATAATGGCTAAGAATCTCTTCTTGTTAAGTCGAATCTCTTCTCGTTAAATGGTCTGCAAGGCGGTTATATGAAGATCCAAAGCCTACTGCCTAACAAAAATTTGTTCCATAACTTTAGATCGAGCAATCCGAGTCCACCCTCCCTTTTTGGCGTGCAAACAACTTCCCAAGCACATTCCCAACCCTAGTCCACTCTTCCTTTTTGATAAGCACTTTATCAAACTAATAGATTTTAGAGATTCAAAGTATCTGTAAATTCAAAGTTGTATTATTGGAAAAAATTCATAAATAATTGTACACTTCTTGATAGATTATCTAAATTCATCTACCGGATGGTGATGACAGAGCAATGCATATCTATGAAATTAAAAATGCCGCTATAAAGTTTTTTACGCCTTTCAAGAAAAGTGGAGAGGACTTCCATGTCGTATGTATGTAGAGCCAAGTAACTAAGAATTTTCCGAACCTAAGGAGTCCCACCAAAACAATCAAGAAAACCAAATTTGTGATCATGATAATGTCATTTCAAGAAGACTTCGGCTTCTTAGCATTTATAATTAAGTGCAAAACCAAATTTGTGATCACAATAATGTCATTTCAAGAAGACTTTGACTTATTGGCATCCATAATTAAGTGCATCGCTGTTCCATAGACATTGTGCTCGACCAAAAGACATAATATATTACCGTTCTTTTTTCTTTCCGCGCAATTGTTGCTTGTAAACTATCTGACACCACTTTATCTTAAATCCTACAATAGTTTAACTTTTAGAAATATTGATGATAAATATTAATCTCTAGTACTCTTGTATTATACATGTGTAGACACGATCCAAAAATACATATGAATTGTCTTTGCAGTGAAGTGTCAAATAACTTTTCTCGGCTTTTATTTGCTCTTATGTCTGACAGAATTACTGGAGACTTTCCCGTTGTTATGGGTTGCCAATCAGTTAGCTTTTCTTGGTTTCTTCATAAGTAGAACAACTCAGTTTAAATTCTATTTTCTTTTGTGACTCTTAAATCTTGTAATTCTAAAATTGAAAGTTAGATTTAAAAATATCTGAAAGGTTGAGTTAGCAACTTGGAAGTAAGGCAACAATGATTCTTTTTGTCGCAGTCAACCGTTGCCTTAACTCAACCTAAGGTTTTGGTCGCCTTGGCGTACCCACCGCGATAGAAATTCCAGCTAAAGAAATTACATGGCTTTTATAATTAAAATTTTTATCTGATGTGGCATTTTTTGGCATTGAAGTAATTACTTTTTCATTAAGATAGGCATGAAATGATCACTTTTTAACAATGATTGGCATTGAAGTGATCATTTTTTTTTTTACACAACTAACCTTGAAGTTAACACTTTTTAACAAGCTACACAACATCGTTTAGGGGTTACATGCTAACTGAGCACGCCGACAAGCTACATAAGATCGAGAAATTAATAAAATGGTCACGTTGGATTTCTGACGATTCAGATTGGAATTGACACTTAAATGACAATTTTTTTTTCAAAGTGGTACTTAAATTATCCAGAAATTATTTTTGGCACTAAGTGAGCGTCGTACACAAATTTTGGCACTTCTAGTGTCTTCCTCCCAAACTAACATATACTGAAAGATTTGACAATGTCGTGTCAAAGCCAAAATCAAAACTGTTTATCTGGACTAAACAAAACCGAAATAATCGATCGCATGTGGATTCTATACATGCTAATCCTCAATTGATTTTCATGATCTTATAATCGATCATGCACATGAGATTAACTTTCATATGCTGCTTATGTTTACCTTGATAAATGAAAATAATTAGAACTAAGAGAGAGAGAGAGAGAGAGAGAGAGAGAGAGAGAGAGAGAGAGAGAGAGAGAGAGAGAGAGAGAGAGAGAGAGAGATGGGATTTATGGACTCCTCTACTCACTATGACGATCAATGATTAATGATGAAAGTAAAATATGTCGGTAATTTGTTAAGAAACTTAACAAAATTAATTAAGTGGATAAATGTTATGAGCATAAGAAAAGCGATTCATTATTGGTAAGCAATAATGGAGGAGACTTGACTTGAAATAAAAAGCAAAACAACAACCACGAGAGTGCCTAGAATAATGCAACTCATCCTTACTAAAGCCACTTCCTTTTTCTCATATTTGGTTTTCGTACGATAGAATAAAGTGTGTCGGAGAATACTTTTCCCGTGGAAAAAACTTCCCGACTTGGAATACGAGAGCAGGGTCATCAAGAGTCGATTCATGTTGAGAATGTGATTATGATCTGAAGCAATAATGGAGGAGACTTGACTTGAAATAAAAAGCAGAACAACGACCACGAGAGTGCCTAGAATAATGTAACTCACTTTTACTAAAGCCACTTCATTTTCCCCATATTTGGTTTTGTACGATAAAATAAAGTGCGTCGGAGAATACTTTTTCCGTTGGAAAACAGATTTCCTGACTTGGAATGTGAAACTGGGCTATCAAGAGTTGGTTCATGTTGAGAATGTGATTATGATATGATTCTTGATTTTCATATTCTACCAAGTCCAGCACAATTGAGCTTACATGACAAGATGTTTGTTGTCCTTAGTCTCTGGGGATCATGGCAGCTTGCAAGCAATATGTAGATGATCCAAACATGCGATTCTTGCAAAATCTCCTTTACGTGTGCCAATGCAAAGGGGATGGTGTACTAGTGGATGTCTCATTCATATACCATGCGCCAAAAAAACTTCCAACTTCTTCTCCCAACGTTTACATAATTTGAATCCCCATCCCAACCACCAATAGCTTACTCATTTGCTAAATTGCAGTATTGGGCGGCATCAGTTCTTCAGCCTCCCAAGCAATTACGCAGGCCTTTCCACAGGGTCTTTGTGCAAGTTTTGATAAGTTGCGTGGCCAATTCGAGACTTTTTGAATTGGCCTTATAATTGAAGCCGAGTCAGACTTTGTGGCCGGGGCAAAAAGGGAAAAAGCTCCCAGAAACGAGGATACAGATTTTTGTGCTTATTATTATAAAATATATGTCATGATTTATGACATTATCATATAAAATTATTATATCTTACCCTTAGAGCTAGGTACTAGAGTAATACATATTTTAAAGTTATAACATCTTAAAGTTGCCTGAGGCAGTTTTTTAAAAAGTTGTCATAAGCTTTAGTAGCCATAAAATGTTTGATGAGCACTTTATCAAACTAAAATATATTAGAGATTCAAAGATTCAAAGTATCTATAAATTCAAAGTGTATTACTAGAAAGAATTCATAAATAACTACCCTCTTCCTAATAGATTATCCACATTTATCTACTGGACGGTGATGATAGAGCAATGCATATCAATGAATTGAAAAATGCCGCCATAGACTCAAGTAATATGTCTTTCAAGATAAGCAGATAAAATTTCCACATCATGTATATGTAAAGCCAAGTAACTAAGAATTTTCTGCACCCAAGGAACCCCACCAAAATTGTTAGATGAATGTGTGGTTTATTAATTTAAATATTATAACACTCTCCCTCAAGCTTAGTCTGTTTTTTTGTTGCCTAATACTAAGCGTAAAATATTTGTGAGGCCTAGAAAAATTCGAACTCAAGATCTCCAGCCCTAATGCCATGTGAGATTTTATGGGCCAACTACGGACTAATCTAAAAGCTTAGGTCATTAAATGAAAAAGTGGTTTATTAATTAAAGATTCAAAAGAAAAAAACATTCAAGAAATATAAGTTTGTGATCACAGTAATATCATTTCAAGAAGACTTTAACTTCTTAGCATTTATAATTAAGCGAATCGTTGTCTGTCCCACAGACATTGTGCTCGACCAAAAATACAATATTCTACCGGACTCTGTTTCTTTTTCTTTCTACACAATTGTAGCTGTAAACTATTTGAAAGGCACATTAGTAAAGTTAAAGATATTTTATCACTTTATATTAAATTCCACAATAATTTAACTTTTAGAAATATTGATGAGAAATTTTAGTCTCTAAAAAAAAGTACTCTTGTGTATTTTTTAAAGAAAAAGTAAAAAATGATAAACACAAAAAAAAAAAAATTGTTATATTTCTTTAGGGACCAATCGCACTATAGAAACAATATTTGACATAATATAGTTATTTAGTTCTGTTATGTATAATTAGTGTCTAGACAAGGAATTTGATTTGAGTTCTAGAATAAATGCATGTTCATGTTTAGTGCATAGCTCTTGAGGGTTCCTATCCGAATGCTCTATAACAAGGCCATATATATTCTATGCTCGATTATATTGTCGACGGTAACATTGGCATTGATGATAAGCATATTGATCCATGTAGAAAAGCAACTATTAGGATGTGGGTATTATCATGAATTATAATTAATTGAGTGATTAAAGGATGCCATCAGTCCAAAAATTATTGGAAGAAAAGACAACATTAAATAAATGACATGTTTCTCTACAGATGATAATGGAAGTTACACAACGAAAGACATGACAACCGTGAGGAACAATGCATGGAGGCTTGCCCCGACTTTTGGCTTATGAAAAACGAAGGATTCTCGACTTTGCAACTTTGATGGATGAAATAAAAAGCAGTACGTGGACAACCTGAGTGCATTCTCATTTTTTGTGAAGCCACTTTCTATTCTCCTTAGGATGTTGTCTCATAGAATGAAGTGTGTTTTACGATACTTTTGCCATGTAAAGACAGATTTTCTGACTTAGAATATGAAAGCGTGGGTCATCAACAGTCAATTCGCATAAGAAAATTGATGATGATTTGATTCTTGGTTTTCACGTTCCCTGAGTCCAACAAAATTGATTTCGCACGGCAAACATTAATTAAAAAAGAAAAGTAGGATGCCAATTAAATTGCCAAACATGCCTTCAATTATGCGAAAATCAGATATTTGGGGCTTCCCTATTTTCATTTAACTAGACGTTTGTCGTCTTCTAGACTCTGCGGCTGATGGGCGGCTTGCCAGATGTAGAGATATCCCAAATCTGCCGTTGGGGGGGGCGGCTAATTCAAATAAATGTTTTTTTTTTCTATCCATCATTGTCACGATTGATATAAAATAACGAACAATCTAAAGTGTATGTGTCTAGAAAGAAAATTTCTTTTAACCTGGATATTTATTTTACACACTTGTGTACCTATGACTAAACTAACTTAGATAGGAAATCTGATCTTCCTTAACCATGAGAAATGAGATATCATTCTAAGTAAATCTTACATGAAATTTACTCGTATGCCGAGTAACAGAGCTTTCAAAACGGGTGACACATGTGAGCCCACCAATGGAACCTTAGAGAAGACTTATTTCAGTGACTTCACACTTGACAAAGGCTATATAAGTGGAAGCGCTCTCCACCTCCGGTAAACTCACTACTCGCATGCTAAATTGCAAAATGGGGTGGCATCGGTTCTTTGACCTCCTCTGTTTCCTCTTTTTCTTACATTCCCATCTTCCCTTCACCTTCCCCCTTTGCCCTCCTGACCAGCGTGATGCCTTGCTCAATTTTAAGAACTCCTTCCTCCTTGATAAAATTGCGTTGGACCATTTTGTTTCGCCCTGTACCATTTATTCACGGGACCCCTGCTCATTCAAAAGGGGCATATCATGGAACAAGAGTGTAGATTGCTGCTCATGAGACGAGGTCACTTGCGACAATGTCACCAGTAACGTCATCGGTCTCTATCTTGCTTACCATCAGATTCATGGCACTCTCTATTCCAATAATTCCCTCCATCTCCCAAAGCTTCAAGTGTTGGACATGTCAACGTGCAATTTGACCAAGTTGCCCTATTTCTTGAATTCATTAGAAAGTTTAACATACTTAAACCTCTCTTACAATAACATTAGTGGAGAGATTCCGAGATGGTTTTGAAGAATAAGCCAACATACATAGAACCATTTAGATCTTTCTAATAACCTTTTGGAGGGAGGTGTACACCAACTACATTGGAAGCGGTTGTTGTATATTAACCTTCAAGAAAACTCACTCCAAGGACCCCTTCCAATCCCTTTACCTTCAACTTGTTACTTTTATGCCACGAGCAATAATTTCACCGGTGAGATCCCCTCTTCGATTTGTCAGTTGAGTTCACTCCTAGAACTACAATTATCTTGGAATAATCTCTTGGGGACTGTGCCCCCATGTTTTGGAAATATGACCAATCTTGACTATCTAGACTTGAGTGGCAATAAATTACAAGGACCACTCCCGATCCCTTCACCTTCTACTCATTACTTTCATGCCATGAACAATGGTTTCATCGGTGAGATCCCCCATTCGATTTGTCAGTTGAGTTCACTCCTAGATCTAGGATTATCTGACAATAATTTCTTGGGGACTGTGCCCCCATGTTTTGGTAATATAACCAATCTTGACTATCTAGACTTGAGTAGCAATAAATTACAAGGACCACTCTCGATCCCTTCACCTTCTACTTGTTACTTTGATGCCTCGAACAATAGTTTCATCAGTGAGATCCTCTATTCAATTTGTCAGTTGAGTTCACTCCAAGTTACTAGCATTATCTAACAATAATCTCTCGGGGATTGTGCCCCCATTTTTGGTAATATAAGCAATATTTTCCATCTAGTATTGTGTAGAAATAAATTACAATGACCACTCCCGATCCCTTCACCTTTTATTTGTTACTTTCTTGCCATGAACAATGGTTTCACGGGTGAGATCCCTATTCGATTTGTCGGTTGAGTTCACTCCAAGTACTAGCATTATTTGACAATAATCTCTCGGGGACTGTGCCCCCATGTTTTGGTAATATAACCAATCTTGACTATCTGTCCTTGATCTTTAATAAATTACAAGGGCCACTCTCGATCCCTTCACCTTCTACTCGTTACTTTTTATGCCACGAGCAATAATTTCATCGGTGAGATCCCCTCTTCGATTTGTCAGTTGAGTTCACTCCTACGTCTAAGATTATCTTAAAATAATCTCTCGGGGATTGTGCCCCCATGTTTTGGTAATATAACCAATCTTGAGCTTCTGGACTTGAGTGGCAATAAATTACAAGGATCACTCCCGATCCCTTCACCTTCTACTCGTTACTTTTATGCCTGGATCAATGGTTTCATCGGTGAGATCCCCTATTCGATTTGTCAGTTGAGTTCACTCCTAGAACTAATATTATAAGACAATAATCTCTCGAGGATTGTGCCCCCATGTTTTGGTAATATAACCAATATTGAGCGTCTGTACTTGACTAGCAATAAATTCCAAGGGCCATTACCGCGTTCCCTAGTCAAATGGGCAAACTTATCAACACTATTTCTCGGTCACAACGGGTTTAATGATATATTCCCCATTGGCTGAAAGCACCACAACTGCATAACCTTGATTTGCAATCCAACAAATTTCATGGTAGGATCAACCTCACTACCTTTGTACTCTCGTTCCCTGCTCTTGCATATTTAATTATTTCCAACAACAATTTTATTGGATCCATGAAGGTTTTCTCCAACACCTCATTACAAGTAATAGACTTGTCCAATAACAAATTTGGAGGGCCAATTCCACTTCCGTCTCCTGTCACAATGTATTACTCCATTGCAAATAATGTTATAATAGGAGGGATCCCTTCTTTGATATGCAATGCCACCAATCTTGAGATGATCGACTTGTCTAACAACAACTTAATTGGTAGCTTGCCTTGATGCTTAACAAATTTTAGCACTGTTCTCTCGGTTTTGAACTTGGGAATGAATCACTTTGAGGGCACAATTCCACAAACAATTTCTTTGATACATAGATTGATGACTCTTGACTTGAGCTGAAATCAGTTTGAAGGGACATTGCGCCGATCCCTTGTCAATTGTACAAATCTAGAAATTTTAGATCTCAATGTCAATTAGATGGAGGATACATTCCCGACACGGTTGGGAAAACTTCCAGAGCTGAAAATTCTAATTTTGAGGTCCAACAATTTGAAGGGTCCTTTGAACATTCCGAAGGGAGATCTCATCTTTACAAAATTGCACATTTTGGATCTCTCGAACAACAACTTTTATGGTCCTTTACCAGCCAACTTGATAATGAACCTTGAAGGCATGAAGAATACAGAAGATGGGCGATATGGACCATTGTACATGACACGATATTACCTTTCCTTTCAGTCGTCTTATGAAAATACTGTAACCGTGATGATGAAAGGGAGAGAGACAAAGCTAGTGAAGATCTTGACCATCTTCACAACTATTGACTTATCACACAACTTTTTCCAAGGAGACATTCCCGAAGTTTTTGGCCATCTTCGCTATCTCATAGGGCTCAAGCCGTGCGAAATATTTGAAATTTTTGCTTGCTGAACACTTTTTTTTTTTTTCCAGATGGAACATAAGTGTCTTTTTTTTCTCTTTTTGCTAAAGCAGTTTAATTTAGTTGTATTCTACGTAATATGTGCGAGAGGTATCAATGATTCGTTGTGCAGTGTAACTTCCTTAATGAATCACATTTGATAGGGAAGTCGCTGCGAGAAGTTGAACCTGAGTTAATGGATGCTTCGATTGAGGCCACAAAAGATGGTGACGAGAGCAGGCTGCGAGCTTTATCTGTATTAGAGGCCTGGTTTGGCGAAGATAATGACAAAGGAGGAGAAGATTTCGAACATGATCACGGGGAAGAGGAGGGGGTGCCTGGTTTTTATTTGTTGCTGAAAAAAAGAAGAGAAAAATCTGCATTGCCTACCGCTGCTACTCAAAGTTTCATTTGCATCCTCTTAGAGGAAAAGGAGTTCAGCTTGTACGGGCTGCGTGAGGAGTCCACTTCCCTATCATTGGAAACAGACTTTGCTGGGTACAAATCTTTCAAGCATACACTTAAAATCCTAGCTTCATACTTACCGAGAGCTGCTGATTTCTACAAGTGTTCTAAATCATGTAATCCTTATTCATCGAATTAGATAAAGTAGACCTCACAGCACGATATGGGCGTGTTGCATTTACCCATTGACATCCATTCCCACATACTCTGATTCCATTTATTATCACTCAAAACAACACTCGCCCACCCCGCACCCGCATCACATGCTCTCTTTTATGGGTGATCTTGGGTACTTAACTAGGCCAGCATATTCGAAGCCTAAAAGCTCGTTTGATCTGTCTAGAAAAATAAGTACTGAGAATTTAAGTACGTAATATCAAGTGTGGACAGTTTTATGTGCTAAAGATAGAAAGTAATTTCTCATTCCACATTCTGCTAGTGACAAAGTAAACCAAATTGATGGTTTTTCATCGGCATGTGGGTAACATTTGCACAAGCCTTCAGTTAGTCGGGCTAATTCATTCCTCTATTACTTGCACAACATTTTGCATGTGCCTGCCCTTGCCATGTCAACATTTTGCATGTACCTGCCCTTGCCATGCACAAACATCACCATGTTTAGATCGTTCTTCAGTGTGCAATGTCATTTGCCAATTGCCGGTAGTTAGTGCGGTTGACATCTCCTATGTCGCATTGTCAACATTATCTTCAGGTTCACATGGTAATGGTGACATTGTACTTCCAATAGGAGCTGCGAAAGCTTATGAGGAGTGCAGTCTATTCAAGAACACCCAGTCGTTGCTAATGAAAACGAGAGAGGTTAGCATGGTTTGTCTCTTACCCATTTCCTGCATAAACTTGCGAGTCAATTACCTAATAGCAATATATGATCACACAATCGACACACACCTCTTGTGGTAATCTACTTTGTAACATTACATTTTCTTTCCTGGGTTCCGGTTAAATCGTTTCATGATTCTGGGTAGTATAAAAAAGGAATACCTGTGGATGACGGGGGTGCTAAATTCAGGAAGTCCCATTTTCAATCCTAGGCAATAGCTAAAGGGCGAATGGTTATAAGAAGAGAGAAATTAACAATGCCTTTGCCTCTCCAATGCCTGCTAATTTTATGAATTCTGGGGAGTTATAAGAAGAGTGATATACTGCAAATTATCTGATGAAAAAAGATTGGGAGATTAAGCTCTCTTCTTATGAGTGTTTATTTTGACGCTCATTTGTAGTTATATGCAAAACTCAGTTTATCCTTTGCATTCGAATCCACCTGAGTAATATTCATGCTCTTGCCAGAACATATGTGCTTGAATCTGGTGCAAATACACCTGCACTGAAATTAAACCAACACATTTTTTTCCCCTGGGAAGGTCGTGAAATAATATGGCGTACAACATAAATACCAATATGCATACAGTAATCAACTACATTGAAATATGCCCTTACTGTATCGTCTCTCATATTCTCAATGTCGCGTCTATTGTGATTACATCACCTAAGCACGAAACAAGTATGCTAGACGTTCTACACATAGACAAAGATTTAGAACTGTAGTGTGTTGGTGGTGAATATATTACAACGAGGTCAAGATGGCCTACTCCAAAATATGGAGTTAGGACTAATTTTATCATGATAGAAAGATAAGATAATCAGATGTTAAAAATTATGTGACCATGTCATCTGTTCTTTTTCTTCTATTATCCACCTCTGCATCAGCTCATCATATCATTCTAAGTAAATTTGTTGATGGCTTGAAGATTTGCTTGAATATTGTTTGACCACCCACTTTGTTGGGATAATACAAAGGGAGTGATGCCATATTTCCTTTGGGCGCATGCCACCGCATATTGTTGCACTGGCAACAACAAAATATATTTTTTGATTGCAAACAAAAGGTATTACATTATATCTCGCAGTTTAGCCCATGTATGAAATCCGAGCTGTTTGGAGGATCTTAATTTGTTCAAATTCGGTGGGCCCATTAATCCGATTCAAGTTTGGATTTTGTTGGGCGGGTGGTTTTGTTAGATATAGATAATTGAGGATTGAATATATTTGCTTTGATCGCAGGTTTGTTTTCTTTGTTGATTGGCTGTAATTAATTCCTTGACAAGCCGTACGGTGGACGTCTAAAAACGGCACGAGAAAAGGAAAAATAAAAAGGGGCATGCATAAATCCTGTATTGTGGAGTACCTGTCTTTGGCCGCGCAGAATTCCTTCAAGCCGTTTAGTGAACTCCAGAGAAAAAGACGAACGGCGAAGTAAGAAAGGGGTCGCCGCACGGTGACACTCTTTTTTTCGATCGCACGGAGGAGTGTTGACCACGGTGAATTTTGTGCTGTGAATTTCTGTCCAATTGAGTTATTTTATTAATAAACACTACCTGCTTAAGCATACTTTAGGTGTAAAAAATACTCGAGTACGTGGGTGATTGTAATTTTGATTATCTGATTATAGTGGATTATTTGTTATTGCTTTCCCCATAGATGTGAGTACCAATACTTAGATTGAGCATGAAAATTTTTGACATCCTTTATTGTCTCTCGTTTATTTCTTTAGTGATTTCGCATTGATTTAAATTGTACGATCCAATATTAATTTCCGCGTTATATTATATCAAAAGGGATTACTAGTTAAACTGATGGATGATTTCATTTCTATACTTTTCGGGTCATCTCTGAACGTAACTTTACGATCGATGCAAAGAGGAAGAGAAAAATACCAAGAAACACGGTCCGGTCTGATTAAGGGTAATTCATGACAAGGTTTTCTATTGAAGTTTGTCTTTCTTATTTTAGGAGGTAAAAAATTATTCCAAAGACAGGGAATATGATAATAAATTCTGTCCCAGCCTCCTTTTCTAAACTTTGTTTACTTTTGACAAAGCTAGAACGCTTTTTACATGGAAATCCAATTCCATTTGATGTGGCCTTTCGGTGAAAGCACTGGGGAATATAATAATATGTTGTTTGGCATGAGCACACCCGACAGACCTTTAGAGAGAAGACTTTGGAGTTGATCGCTTGGCTTGTCAGAAGGGTTGCATAGGCTGAGTCGCTATGTCACTATCAATAATATTGCATCTTAGTATTCCACAAGTCTTTCATATTTTAAAAGAAAGACTTATGAAAGGCCTGATTAAATTATTTAATTAAAAGATGAAAGACTTATGAAAGGCTTGATTATAATACTCGATTTCACTGTCCGTCACGTTGTCCATCCAGCCCATCTTCATGGGTTGAACCCAAATTTCCATCCTTTAGATACTCTTAATGACGACTCATCATGGGACCAACCTAACATATTCACGATGAATTGAGGTTGTCATTAGGCAGCCAATATGAAGAATTCTGATTCCTAGGTTGAAGGGGTTTCATGTCCTTTTGTTTTGGCCAAGAAACTTGTTCCTTATTTGTCAAATTGAAGATGGACTTCATTAACGTGCGTGATGGGGTTGATCAAATTTTCTCTACCGCCAGTCGACTGCGGCCATTGTTTGTTCATCTCCCTTTCCACCACGATGTAATTACTAATCTCTATGTATCTGGATGGATTAAATCTTTGATTATTTTTATTTTGACACATTGAGAATTATTTGGCGATGAGAGGCTAATCTACCCCATTACGCACGTTGAAGAAGTCCATCTTCAGTTTGACAAACGAGGAACAAGTTTCTTGCCCAAAACGAAAAGGACATGAAACCTGGTCAACCTTGGAATCAGAAATTCTTCAAATCGGCTGACTAACGACAACCTCAATTCATTATGAATATGTTATGTTGGTCCCACGATGAGTCGCCATTGAGAGTATCTTAAAGATAGAAATTTGGGTTCAACCCATGAATAAGGAACAAGTTTCTTGCCCAAAACAAAAGGACATGAAACCTGGTCGACCTTGGAATCAGAATTCTTCAAATCAGCTTACTAATGGCAACCTCAATTCATCATGAATATATTATGTTGGTCCCAAGACAAGTCGCCATTGAGAGTATCTAAAGGATAGAAATTTGGATTCAACCCATGAAATAACTTCTCCCCAATTTGACAGCTTTTTGGGACCCTTAGAAGACGGTTATGTCAACACCAATAATATTCCATCCTAGCCCAACTATTGAAACATCATTACAGTAAACGCATAGTCAACAATCCCACCGATAGAGCTTTTAGAATGGCTAACTCATTTGGGGAGCTCACCAACAGACCTTCTAGAGAAGACTTGCGTGGATCAATTTACACTTTTTTAAAGGCTGTATAACTGGAAGAACTTTTACTTGCATGTTGAAGCCAAAAATGGGTTGGATCTAATTGCTTTTTCTAGTGGATGGATCAAATTATAATAAGCCTCTAAATAATGGCTAAGAATCTCTTCTTGTTAAGTCGAATCTCTTCTCGTTAAATGGTCTGCAAGGCGGTTATATGAAGATCCAAAGCCTATTGCCTAAAAAAACTTTGTTCCATAATTTTAGATCGAGCAATCCGAGTCCACCCTCCTTTTTTGGCGTGCAAACAACTTCCCAAGCACATTCCCAACCCTAGTCCACTCTCCCTTTTTGATAAGCACTTTATCAAACTAATAGATTTTAGAGATTCAAAGTATCTGTGAATTCAAAGTTTTTTTTTTTTTTTTTTGGTCGGTCTATAAATTCAAAGTTGTATTATTGGAAAAAATTCATAAATGATTGTACACTTCTTGATAGATTATCTAAATTCATCTATCGGATGATGATGACAGAGCAATGCATATCTATGAAATTAAAAATGCCACTATAAAGTTGAGTAATACGCCTTTCAAGAAAAGCAGAGAGGACTTCCATGTCGTATGTGTGTAGAGTGAAGTAACTAAGAATTTTCCGCAACCAAAGGAGTCCCACCAAAAAAATCAAGAAAACCAAATTTGTGATCATGATAATGTCATTTCAAGAAGACTTCGGCTTCTTAGCATTTTGGATTCAACCCATGAAATATACCCCCTTAGTTTTGGTAATATAACCAATCTCGAGAGTTTGGACTTGACCAGCAATAAATTACAAGGGCCATTACTGCGCTTCCTAGTCAAATGGGTGAACTTATTAACACTAGTTCTCAGTCACAACGAGTTTAATGATATATTCCCACATTGGCTAAAAGCACCGCAACTGTATCGCCTTGATTTGTGATCCAACAAATTTCATGGTAGGATCAACCTCACTGCCTTCGAATTCTTTTTCCCCGCTCTTAGATATTTATTTATTTCCAACAACAATTTTAATGGACGGTGCCCCACAAAGGTTTTCTCCAACACCTCATTACACGTAATAGATTTGTCCAACAACAAATTTGGAGGGCCAAGTCCCTCTGTCTCCCTTCACAGTGTATTACTCCATTGCAAATAATGTTATAACAGGAAATATCTCTTCTTTGATATGCAACGCCACCAATTTTGAGATGATCGACTTGTCTAACAACAGCTTAATTGGTAGCTTCCCTTGGTGCTTAACAAATTTTAGCACTGTTCTCTTGATTTTGAACTTGGGAATGAATCGCCTTGAGGGCACAATTCCACAAACAATTTCTTTGATACATAGATTGACGACTCTTGACTTGAGCCGAAATTGGTTTTGAAGGGACATTGCCCCGAGCCCTTGTCAATTGTACAAATCTGGAAACTTTAGATCTCAGTATCAATTAGATGGAGGCTACATTGCCGACATGGTTGGGAAAACTTCAAGAACTAAAAGTTCTCATTTTGAGGTCCAACAATTTGAAAGGTCCTTTGAACATTTCGAAGGGAAATCTCATCTTTACAAAATTGCATATTTTGGATCTCTTGAACAACAACTTTTGCGGTCCTTTATCAGCCAACTTGATAATGAACCTTGAAGGCATGAAGAATATAGAAGATGGTGATATGGACCATCGTACATGACACAGTATTCCCCTTCCTTTAGGCCGTCATATGAAAATACCGTGACCGTGATAATGAAAAGGAAAGAGACAAAGCTAGTGAAGATCTTGACCATCTTCACAACCATTGACTTATCACACAACTTTTTCCAAGGAGACATTCCTGAAGTTTTTGGCCATCTTCGCTATTTCATAAGGCTCAACCTTTCTCACAACCACCTTACGAGTTCTATCCCTTTGACTTTAGGAAAGTTGACTAATCTTGGATGGCTTGATCTATCTTCGAACATGCTTAGTGGGAGAATTCCTAGAGCATTGGGAGATTTGACATCTCTTGGGTACTTAAACCTCTCGAAGAATCAACTCACTGATCGAATTATTCAAGACAAACAATTGAGCACATTTTCAAACGACTCGTTTAGTGAGAATCTAGGCTTATGTGGAACTCCATTGTCAAAAGCATGCCTTAGCAATGCTCAACCTCCTCCACCATCGTCTTCATCGGCTCTAGACCGCGAAGGGCATGAGAGTTGGTTCAAACAAAAAATAATGTGGATAGGTTATGCATTTGGAATTGTCATTGGGATTTGCGTAGCATACATTGCAATTGAAACAGGATGGCCCAAATGGCTTGCGCGAGGCGTGAGAATGATGGAGAGAAGTGCAGTCCAATGGATGGAGAAGCCAAAGCGGAGGGTCATCAAGTTTTATGGATAGTGAAATTGTTGAGGAGTTGCCTCTTAAAAACAGTGTAATGTAGGCTTAGTGAATAAAGATGTTATCTAATCGGCATCCAATGTCATTTTCCTTATTAAGGCTTGTTTCTAATGCCTTCTCCTTTTGTATCTTGGTGTAACGGTGTATGAGTTGAATTGAAAAGATGAATAATGAAATTTGTCAAGCACACAGCTATAAAAAAAAGGGAGCCAAAAAACACGAAAATGAAGCGAGAGCCATTATCCACTATAGATATCTCTTTCGCCCTTTGGGAAAACGTCGCGTGCTCGCCGTTGTCTGTTCCAGACGGTGTGGTCCCTTAGGCACTCCGCGACGTCCATCACGGGACGCACGGGCTCAGATTCCCCGATCGCCCGCCGCCGTACGATCCCCCGAGAAGATGACGGCAGCGACTCCGACTCCGACTCCGACGCCGAGAAGAGCCTCAACCAGAGGTAGCGCGAGGCTCGGCCGCGACGTCCCCTGGGCCATGGAGCTTGCTTCCTTTTCCCATTCCCAAATCAAGGGCATCCTCAGATACTTCTGGGCAAAAAAAGATGTGTCTTGGAGGCGGCGTGATTTTGAGTTTTCACGGACTTCGTGGATATAATGATGTCCAATAATGCAGCACTGTAGATTCATTATCCTTTCCTTTAAAAGGGGAATTGCAGAGTGGCTTCTCTGGAGTCAAGCGGCCTTGGGCGCTCAGATGCTAGCGAAGGCGATGCTTCTGCAATGCGTGGCTGGTTCTCGTAAGGCTTTGGTCTGAGTTGTTACTTGTTAATGCCGTTGAGATGTTTGTCGATTTGTTGCAGAGACTGGGACCGGATGTTCGAGAGGGAAAGCGAACATCCGGTCCACCTGGTATCTTCTTTGCTATGCTTGGCTATTGCACGATGAGTTCTGGCCTAAAAGAATAGTTCTTAAGATAAGAAGCTCTTTTTTAACTGCCCCCTTCCTCCCCCACCTTTAGATTGTGTTTGAGTATGTCAGCTTGTACTAATTGCAGTATAGTTCCTTGAGCATGCCTTGATGAATGATAAGTAACTGCTTATGATGTGCTCGGGAGAGGCGTACATGAATGCTCAAGCTGTGCGAAAATTTTGAAATTTTGCTTGCTGAACTTCTTTTTTTCATTTCCAGATGGAACACAAGTGTCTTTGGCTTTTTTTTTTTTTTTTTTTTTCTCTTCAGTTTTATTTATTTATTTATTTTTGCTAAGGCATTTTTATATAGTTTTATTCTATAAAATATGCACAAGAGGTGTTGATTCAATGATTCATTGATGCCTCATGAATCCATAATATGCAATGTAAACTTCCTTAATGAATCATATTTGTTAGGGAAGTTGCTGCGAGAAGTTGAACCCAAATGAATGGATGCTTGAATTGAGGCTACAAAAGATGGTGACCACAGTACAGTAGGCTGCGAGCTTTATCTGTATCTGAGGTGTGGTTTGGCAAAGATGATGATGAAGGAGAAGAACATTTCGAGCAAGAACAAGAGGAGGAGGTACCTGGTTTTAACTTTGTCACTGAAAAAAAATCTGCATTGCCTACCGCTGCCACATAAAGTTTCATTTGCATCCTCTTAGAGGAAAACAAGTTCAACATGTCTGGGATGTGTGAGGAGTCGACTTCCCAATCACCTAGAGAAGAAAGTTTTACCTGTACTTACTTGATTTGATACTAAGTGCCCTAGTTTTTATTAACAAATCTAAGCATAGACTAGAATCCCTGGCTTCGTATTTACTGAGGGGTGCTGATTTCTACAGGCGTCCTAAGCCGCGGAAACCTTATACAGGGATTAGATACATTAGCCCATACAACATAATACGTGCGTGCAGTACAATTTTTCTATATCCTAGCAATAAAAGTGATGATTGCCACATATAATTAATAGGTTAATGACATAACATTTAAATGATTTGAGTCTGCAGAAAAGCAGATATGCTACGCGGGGAACGTACATGGAGGGAGAAAGGAAATATCTTTTCTTCAATATTGTAGAGGATACTATAAATTTGAAACGTTTAACGTGCCAAATAATCTGGTCTAGTTCATATATACAAAAACTTACATAAAATTGTCTGAAAAAAAAGTGTTTATCAGAAGACGCAATCTTTGTGGGAGCTCACCTTTGCCTTTAAATTCATGTGTCCCTTTCTTTGAAATGGCATCACTTTCTTTGTCTTTTTCTGCATTTTCATCTTGTTCTCCGTTTTTCTTTTAAATGACACTGGATGTGAAAGCAGTATCAATCCATTTCCTCCTCCACCTTGCACGATGTTTGTCTTCCCTAATTGCCCCGTGCAACTTTGGTCAGCAGACTTCACATGAATCTTTCTGCAACAGAATCCATTTGCTCTGCCCTATACTGGCCAAAAGGGTCTTGGAGGAAGCCCAAAATTCGAAATGAAAGTCTTACATGTATCGTGTAAATTAGTTACTTAGTAACCAAACTTGCTACTTTTTAGTGGAAAAGAGACTTTGGTTTAACTTTGCATAGAAAGTAGTGCGGAGCAGTTTTTCCTACAAAAAACTTCAGCAAGAACATTTAGCCTGTATTCTATAATAGAGCCATTAATATCTCATTTCCAATTTTGTCAAGGGTTACTCCTACCATTTTAGATGTGCACAGCAAGGTTGAATCTTGGCTGTATAGGTTACTGTCGATACCACAGATTTAGACAATGAACAACTTTTTTTAATTACCCAAAGATATAATATGTGATAAACAACTTTTTGTTAGGCAGAGATGGTATGAGATCTTTATCACCCATAAAATATGCCAAATCTTACGTATATTGAGAAAGTGGTTCATTAGTGATGTGATCCATTGGTCATGCATGGAACTTTAGTTCTACACAATGTCCATCTTCCTTCTCTAGCATCTGTTCAGGTTTCTCAATGTTGACTTGCTTTTCAATTTTCAATTCCCAGGAGTGTCGTGAGTATTCAAGCATAGCAAGCAGGTGGTTTGACGGTTTAATCAGTAAGGACATTCAAATGGCCAATGAAGTTTTCTCCATTCACACCATTGATTTTGACCGGCAAGTAAGTTGACAGATGATATCTCTTACCGTTTGAGCATGTAGTTTTATATATTGGAGCATTCAAATCTCTGCAGTCCATTTATAGCATCTTGAACAACTCCATGTCAGCTGTATAAAAAATATCCATGGGTTGCTGCTGAATCAACTACTTGTTTAACATTCAGCTCTTGACGCCATAGACCATTTGATGGTTTTCCACACATAGTAATGCATGGCATGTAGGTAACATTTGCACAACTCTATAGTTGGTTGGGCTGATTCATCGCTCCAACTGGTACAACAAACTTCATGTTTAAATCGTTCTTCAGTGCACATGCAAACATTGCTTGTTGCTGAAACTCGCATTTGTCAATTGCCAAGAGTTTGCATGGTTGACATCTCCTATTTTCACATTGTCAAAATAAATTTTGGGTTCCATGTTTATGCTGAATATTTTTCTACCTCGTACTTCCTATAGGAGTTGCAAAAGCTTGTGTGGAGAGTACAGTCGACTCAAGAACAGCCAACCAAAAACGAGAGAGAAGCTAGCATAGCGCTCCTATGGGCGCAGAAGTCCTCTACTTGTTTCCTCTGAAACCTTACGAGGCAATTATGTTGTAGCAATGCATGATTACGCAGCTGATACTCACCTCTTGTACTAATCTATTTTGCAACATTTACATTTTCTTTTTCCAGGGTCCGGTTGAATCGTTCTACGGTTCAGGATTATGTATGAACCGAGTACCAGGTGGATGATGGGGTGCTAATTTTAATTCAGTGCCGGGTTCAGTCCTGCGCAATGGCTCAAAAGAGAATAGTTATGCCGCTAAACGTTATTTACTTGCCTTTACCTTTCCATTGCCTGCTAATTTCATCAATTCCAAAGAGTTATAAGAGGAGCAAAATAATGCAAATTGTCTGATAGAAAAAAAAGAAAGAAAGGGAGGTTAAGCTCTGTTCTTGTAAATATTTATTTTGACGCTCGGTTTGTGCTTTTGCATTCGAATCTACCTGGATAATATTCATGCTGGTGCCAGCCAGTACAGATGTAGTTGAATCCTATACAAGTACATATGCACTGAAGTAAACCCTTTTTCGCCTGGGAAGGTCGCGAGCGAATGCAGCCTACCACATTAATACCAATCGGCACAAGAGGTAATCAACAATGCCCTTGGTCTATCCCGATTGCATCGGAACAAGTGCACTAGATATTATATGTAAATAGACGCGTACACGAACACAAACACACACAGATCTAGGACGGTTGTGTTAGGGGTGAATATATTAGGGTAGGGTCGACACCAGAATATTTGTACAAAGGGAGTGACGAGAAAAATTTAAAATAAAATAAAATCGTAAATCTATTGTACTCGTGCAAAATTGATTTTAAGCCTTTGAATTAGATCAATTTAGTCTTAAATCTTTTGACAATTTGTCGATGAAGTCTATTTGGCTAGAAATTGTTGACGTAGGTGCTCGTTGTTCTACATGACATGGCCAATTGTTGTTGCTAATGTGAACAATTTTCGCAATTCTATAAAAATTATATTCTTATGTTTCTTTTCTTTCTTTTTTTCCATTGTGGTCAACAAGGGCCACCGGCAACTCTCACCGGCTGCGAATGCCTTTGCTAGATTTGGGCAAGGCCCTCGCTTGCAACGAAAGCCTCCTGTGCCTAGCGAGGTCACAAAGACATTGGCGAGGCTGCGGGCGAGGTGCTCCTTGGCCCCACTAGTTGTGAGAGAGCCGGCTCTCGCCTAGTCTAGGAGAGGCTTTCATGGCTAGCAAGGTTCGCCATGACCCTTGCTGATCATAATGAGAAAAGAAAAAAAAGCAAAGAAAGAAGTAAAAGAAAAAAATGAAAATAAAAAATAAAAAATTTAGAAAAAAATTGTGAATGCCTTTTCAAGCGGCTTGTTCAATCGGCTTGTTCAATGAGAATCCAAGCTTACGTGGAACTCCATTGCTGAAAGCATGCCTCAGCGATGCTCAACTTCCTCCACCATCGTCCTCGTCAACTCAGGACTGCGAAGGACACAAGAGTTGGTTCAAACATAAAGTAATGTGGATAGATTATGCTTTTAGAATTGTCATTGGGATTTTCGTAGCATACATTACATTTGAAATGGGAAGACCCAAATGGCTCTCACAAGGTGTGAGAATGCTGGAGAGAATTGCGGCCTAGTAGATGGAGAAGCCAAAGTGGAAGGCCATCAAATTTCATGGCCAGTAAAATTGTTGAGGAGTCGTCTCTTTAAACCATGTAATGTATGTTCAGTGAATAAAGATGTCACCTAACCGGCTTCAAATGACATTTCCCTTATGAAGGCTTGTTTTAATGTCTTCTCCTTTTGTATCTTGGTGTAATTGTATATGAGTTGAATTGAAAAGATGAACAATGAAATTTGTCAAGCACTCAAGCTTAAAAGAAGAGAGCCAAAAAACAGGAAAATGAATCGAGAGCCATTATCCGGATATCTCTTTCGCTCTTTGGAACAACGTCCATCACCGGCCGCATCAACGGCCGCGCGGGCTCAGATTCCCCGACTGCCCGCCGCCGTACGATCCCCCGAGAAGATGACGGCAGCGACTCCGACTCCGACGCCCAGAAGAGCCTCAACCGGAAGAAGCGCGAGGCTCGGCCGCGACGTCCCCTGGGGCATGGAACTCGCTTCCTTTTCCCATCTCCAGATCCAAGCGCTTCCTCAGATACTACTGGGAAAAAAAGATGTGTTTTGGAGGCGGCGCCATTTTGAGCTTTCACGGGCTTCGTGGATATAATGATGTCCAATAATGCAGCACTGTGGATTCATTATCGCTTTCTTTTTCAAAGGGGAATTGCAGAGTGGCTTCTCTGGAGCAAGCGGCCTTGGACGCTTGGATTCTTGCGAAGGTGATGCTTATGCAACGTGTGGCTGTTTCTCGTGAGGCTTTTGGTCTGAGTTCTTGCTTGTTAATGCCGTTGACATGTTTGTGGATTTGTTGCAGAGACTGAAACCGTATGTTCAAGAAGGAAAGCGATGGCAGTTCAATTACATTGGTACTATCACATTTTTATTCATATTTTTGCTAGTGTGTACGTGTGTGTTTGTGAGAATCTTTTCGCCTTTGTTGCCGCTTCACCTGGTATCTGCTTTGCTACGCTTGGCTATTGCACGATGAGTTCTTTTTGGGCAAAATAGTTCTTGGAGTAAGCAGCTCTTTCCCAACTGCCGCTTTTTTCCCACTTGGGTTGAGTTTGAACGTGTCGGCTTGTACTTTTAAAATGTTTGGATGGCACTTGCAGTATAGTTCCTCGAGCATATATTGATGAGTAATCAGTAACTGCTAATGATTTGCTCGGGAAAGTCGTAGATGAATGCTCAAGCCGTGTGAAAAATGTGAAGTTTTGCTTGCTGAAGAATTTTTTTATTTTCATTTCCAGTCGAAAAATAAGTTTGTCTTTTTTTTTTTTTCTTTTTCTTTTTGCTAAAGCAGTTTTATTTAGTTGTATTCTACAAAATACGCACAAAAGGTATCATTGATTTGTTGTGCAATGTAACTTCCTTAATGAATCACATTTGTTAGGGAAGTTGCTGTGAGAAGTGGAACCTGAGTTAATGGATGCTTCAATTGAGGACACAGAAGATGGTGACCAGAGCAGGCTGTGAGCTTTATTGGTATCGGAGGCCTGGGTTGGCAAAGATAATGAGGAAGGAGAAAGAAGATTTCGAACATGAACACGGGAAAGAGGAGGGAATACCTGGTTATAAACCTTGGTGCTGAAAAAACAATCAGAGGAGGAGATACCTGGTTTTTAACTTTGTTGCTGGAAAAACAATCTGCATTGCCTCCCGCTGCTACTCAAAGTTTCATTTGCATCCTCTTAGAGGAAAACGAGTTCAGCATGTACGGGCTGTGTGAGGAGTCCACTTCCCAATTACCTAGAGAAGAAAGTTTCACCAGCACGTCATTGATTCGATACTTGGTTGCTGTAAGAAAATCATTGAAAACACTCTTTGCTGGTTACAAATCTTTTAAGCATACACTAAAATCCTGGCTTCATATTTACTGAGAGCTGCTGATTTCTACAAGTGATCTGAACCATGGAATCCTGATTCATCGAATTAGATACATTAGACCTCACAGCACGCTATGAGATTTTTGCATTTGCCCATCGACATTCATTCTCCCCACTATGATTCCATCCGTTATTTCACTCAAAACAACACTCACCCACCCCGCACCTGCATCACATGCTCTCTTTTATGGGTGATCTTGGGCGCTTAACTAGGCCCACATATTCAAAGCCTAAAAGCCCGTTTGGTAAGACTAAAAAAATAAGCACTAAGAATTTAGGTACTCAATATCAAGTGTCGACAGTTTTATGTACTGAATATAAAAAGTAATTTCTCATTTGACATTTTGCTATCGACAACGTAAACCAAATTGATGGTTTCTCATGGGCATGAAGGTAACATTTGCACAAGCCTATAGCTGGTCGGGCTAATTCATTCCTCTATAATGTGCGCAACATTTTCCTGGGTAACCTTGCGAGGCAATTACCTAGCAGCAATATATGATCACCCAATTGATACTTGCCTGTCTTGGTAATTTACATTGTAACATTACGTTTTCTTTTTTGGGTTCCGGTTAAATCATTTCGTAATTGTGGGCAATATATGAACCGAATACCCTGTAGATGATGGGATGCTAGATTTAGGAAGTCCCTCGTAGCTGAAAGGAGAATGGTTATAATATGAGCGAAACTAGACATGCCTTTGCCTTTCCAATGCCTGCTAATTTTATCAAATCTAGGGGGTTGATGAAGAGTGAAATACTGCAAATCATTTGATTAAAAAATGGGAGGTTAACCTCTCTTCTCATGAGTGTTTATTTTGACACTCATTTGTAGGTATATGCAAAACTCGATATATCTTTCGCGTTTGAATCCACCTGATTTATATTCATGCTCTTGCTAGAACAGTTGTACTTGACTTTGATGCAAATACACCTGTGATGAAATTAAACCAACACATTTTTTCCCCTTGGGAAGGTCGTGAAGTAATAGGGCGTTTAAAATGAATGCCAATCTACATACACCGTAATCAACTACATGAAATATGTCCATACTGTATTCTCTCTCGTACCATCAGCATTGCATCCATTCTGATTACATCACCTTAGCATAGAACAACTACACTAAACGTTCTACACACAGACAAAGATCTATGACCATTGTCTGTTGGTGATGAATATATTAGGATGAGATCGAGATGGCCAACTCCAAAATGTGGAGTTTAATTTTGCAATTGGCATTGATTTTATCATGATAAAAAGATACGATAATCAAGTTTTAAAAAATATGTGACATTTCTCATCTGCCCTTTCTCTTTCATTATCTAACCTTGAGTTGTCTCAGCGGTAGCTCATAATGCTACTCTAAGTAAAATTTGATGATGGATTGGAGATTTGCTTGAATATTGTTTGACTACCCTCTTCGGTGGCATAATATAGAAGGGAGTGATGCCATCTCTTTTGGGCGCACGTCAACATAGATTGCTACACTTGCAACTAATATCTTTTTTGATAGCAAACAAAAAGTGTAATATTATGTCTCATGTTTTAGCACATGTACGAAATCCAAATTGTTTGGAGGATCTCGATTTGTTCAGATCCGGTGAGCCCATTAATCCGATTCAAGTTTGAATTTTATTAGGTGGGAGCATACTATATTTGCTCTAAATGTGGGTTTGTCTCTCAATTGATTGGCTTTATCTTACGAAAAATGATTAAGTAATTGTCGTTAATTCACCAAGATAAAAACAATATGCTCTGAATCATAAAATAATAGATAATAAATAATTCGAAATTATTAAGAGATCCGCTCCTCATCCGGTACTTTAACAGTTATTAAAAAACAGTTATATTAGCAAAACTCTCATCTAATATCTTCGAGAAGGCATGCGGCGGACGTCTAAAAACCACGCAAGAAAAAGGAGCTTGACTTCTATAAAGGGGGTCGCCCTGGGTGACAGTCTTTTTCTCGATCGCACGGAGCAGTGTTGACCACGGTGGATCTTGCGCTGCGAGTCTACATCTGATGGGGCTATTTTATTTCCACGAACTTTCGCGACACAATCGTCCAATGTATTGATTGTGGGAAAAGCTACGTGAGATCAATAGGAACGTGGAAAAGAAATTGCGTTGGAGACTTTGTATAAATGTTTGAAAGAAACTCTGTCCTTTGCTTGCACTGGAAATCACGTGGATGACCAATTACATCGAATTGGACAGATTCACATCACAATGTTAATCGTTGATGAATAAAAATAGCTTTTATCATAAATTGCTTGTGAAAATTTCATGAATTTCTTCAAATCAAGCTGACGAGTACAAGGTACATTACTTATGAGAAAGGGGGAAAAGTACAAAGCGCAACAAAAACATATATAATACTATAGTAAGGCTTGAGCTTGAGCTCACATGTGGTCAATCGCCGTAGCCGGCAAAATAAGGGAAAAGAAAAGTAAAAAAAGAAAACTAAGAAATATTTTTTAAATAAAATAAAATAAAAGACTGTACTCACCTTGGGTTTCTTTGATTTCATTGTTTTTTTTTTTTTTTTTACATTCTTTGTTTTATTTACTTACGTCTTCATATTTTGTTATTCTACTTTTTTTATTTGATATAAAATTTTATTCAAAAAACACATTAACATAAAGAGCTTAAAATGGATTAACTAAGTTGGTATTTATTTTCATAGTTAGGGTTAAGTATTAATATGCTTTAGTAATATGGGTCACATTAGGTATGAGTGGAATCGAGATTGGGTTGGATATAGATTATCGAAATTATATTTCATGAAATTGAATTAATATGTATAAGATTATTTTTGACCCGACATACTTACTTCACATGCCTTACAGGTACACAGTGGACAGCTAAAATAAGGGGCTGCAAAGTCGACGGGTCTCAGTCAAAAGTGGATTAGTTGATTTCTATCAAAGAAAAAGAAAAAGGGGAACACTTTTTTTTTTTTTTTTTTGAACAAAGAAATGGAGCACCTTTTCATGGCCACACAGACCGTGAAGTAGGGGGTCGCATGGGGTGACACTTTTTCTCGATCGTACGGGGGAGCGTTGACCCCAGTGGATTTTGTGGCGTAAATTTACATCAAATCGAGTTATTTTATTTATAAATTCCATAGCTTTGAATGTAATTTAAGTGTGAAAAATATTTTGGTGTGTGAATGATTATAATTCTGATTTTTCAATTAAAATGGATTATCTGCTATTAATTTTCCCATGAATATAGATATCGACACTCGAATTGAATCACGTAAATCATTGACTCAAATTGCAAGATTCAATATTAATTTATGCATTATATTACAACAAAATGCATTATTTATTGAATTGAAACTATAAAGATGATTTCATTTCTATTCTTTTCGGCTCATCCCCAACATAACTCTAACGTCGATGAAAAGAGGAAGAATGGACCTAAGTATGTCCTAAAACTATTTCTTCTTAACGAAATTTCAGCTAAAGAAATTACATGACTTTTATAATTACAAATTTTATTTGATGTGGCATTTTTTGGCAATGAAGTAATTACTTTTTCATTAAGATTGGCATGAAATGAACACTTTTTAACAATGATTGGCATTGAAGTAATCATTTTTTTTTTTTACCACAACTAACCTTGAAATTAACACTTTTTAACTAGCTACACAACGTCGTTTAGAGATTACATGCTGACTGGGCATGTCGACGAGCTACATAAGATTGAGAAATTAATAAAATTGTCATGTTGGATTTCCGATGATTCAGATCGAATTGACACTTAAATTACCATTTAAAAAAAAAGTGGTACTTAAATTATTCAGAAATTTTTTTTTGGCACTAAAGTGAGCGTCATACACAATTTTTGGCACTTCTAGTGTCTTTGTCCCCAAAATAACATATACAAGAAGATTTAAAAATGTCACATCAAAGCCAAAAACAAAAATGTTTATCTGGACTAAACAAAACCGAAATAATTGATCACATGTGGATTCTATACATATGCTAATCCTCAATTGATTTTCATGATCTTATAATCGTTCGTGCATATAAGATTAACTTTCATATGCTGCTTATATTTACCTTGATAAATGAAAAGAATTATAACTGAGACAAAGAGAGATCAATGGGATTTATGCACTCCTCTACTCACTATGACGATCAATGATTAATGATGAAAGTAAAATATGTCAGTAATTTGTTAAAAACTTAACCAAATTAATTAAGGGTCCGTTCGTTTTGTGGAAAATGACTTTTAAGAAAATGTTTTTAGGATTTTCCGATGTTCGTTTCACGGAAAATGAACTAGTCAAGGAAAATGTTTTCCATCATTGGAAAAAACAACTTTTAAAGTGAGGAAAACGTTTTCCACTTTTTCCATGACTTCTTTCCTCTTACTTCTTTTTATCAATACATTTTGTTTTATTTTTATGCTTTCTTTTTCTTTTTCTTTATTTTTAAATCGAGTTTTTAATTTCTTTTCTTTTCTTTTTTTTTTTTTTCCTTTTCATCTTCTTCTTTGGCGGTGGTCGGCGACCAGCCACGGCGTCCGGCGACCGCCGCCGGCAACCTCACCGGCCTCGCCCCGGGCGGCGAGGCTCCGCCTAGCCCGATCTCGGGGCGAGATCGGGCCTTGATCGGGCGAGGCGGAGCTCGCCGGCCTAGGGCGGAGCTCGTGGCTTGCCAGATCCGGCAAGCCGGGAGGGGCTCGGGCCTCACCCGAGCTCATCGCGAGCTTCGCCGGGCTCGGCGAGGTACGAGCTTGCCGGATCCGGCGGCGGGGCTCGGGCTCCGATCTAGGCGAGCCCGAGCTCCGCCTAGATCCGGCGAGCTCGCAGCTCGCTAGAGCCCGCGAAGCTCGTGGCGAGCTCAAAGCGAGATTGGCCGAGCCTCGAGCTTGCCGATCTAGCCACCGGGTCTTGGTCGGCCGTAGGGCAACCGCCACCATTAGGCAAGAAGGAGGCGGCAAAGAACGGAAGGAGGAGGAAGGAGGCGGCGGCGGAGGAAGGAGGAGGAAGAAGGAGGAGGAAGGAGGAAGGAAAAGAAAAAGAAAAAGAAAAAGAAAGAAAATAATAAAAAATAATAAAAAATTCAATTTTTAAAAATATAAATATTAAAAATTCATTTTAAAAAATATATAAAAAAATTAATTTTTAAAAATATTAAAATTCAATTTTTGATAATTTTTCCCAAGCAATTAAATGAGCTAACGAATGGTAAAAAATATTTCCCACTTAAATTTTAGGTTACGTGAATCTTTGGAAAATGGAGTTATTTTCTTGGAAAATGACTTTTAGGAAAATGTTTTCCAGAAACATGATATTTTCCACGAAACGAACGGACCCTAAGTGGATAAATGCTATGAGCATAAGAAAAGCGATTCATTATTGGTAAGCAATAAGAGAGGAGACTTGACTTGAAATAAAAAGCAAAACAACAACCACGAGAGTGCCTAGAATAATGCAACTCATCCTTACTAAAGCCACTTCATTTTCCCCATATTTGGTTTTCATACGATAGAATAATGTGTGCCAAAGAATACTTTTGCCGTGGAAAAAACTTCCCGACTTGGAATATGAGAGTAGGGTCATCCAGAGTCGATTCATGTTGAGAATGTGGCTATGATCTAAAGCAATAATGGAGGAGACTTGACTTGAAATAAAAAGCAAAATAATGACCACGAGAGTGCCTAGAATAATGCAACTCATCCTTACTAAAGCCACTTCCTTTTCCACATATTTGATTTTTGTATGATAGAATAAAGTGTGTCGGAGAATACTTTTCCCGTGGAAAAAACTTCCCGACTTGGAATACAAGAGCAGGGTCATCAAGAGTCGATTCATGTTGAGAATGTGATTATGATCTTAAGCAATAATGGATGAGACTTGACTTGAAATAAAAAGCAGAACAACGACCACAAGAGTCCCTAGAATAATGCAACTCATCCTTACTAAAGCCACTTCCTTTTCCCCATATTTGATTTTCGTACGATAGAATAAAGTGTGTCGGAGAATACTTTTTCCTTGGAAAACAGACTTCCTGACTTGGACTATGAAAGTGGGCCATCAAGAGTTGGTTCATGTTGAGAATGTGATTATGATATGATTCTTGATTTTCATATTCTACCAAGTCCAGCACAATTGAGTTCACATGACAACATGTTTGTTGTCCTTAGTCTCTGGGGATCATGGCAGCTTGCAAGCAATATGCAGATGATCCAAACATGCGATTCTTGCAAAATCTCCTTTACGTGTGCCACTGCAAAGGGGATGATGTACTAGTTGATGCCTCATTCATATACCGTGCGCCAAAAAAACTTCCAACTTCTTCTCCCAACGTTTACATAATTTGAATCCCCATCCCAACCACCAAAAGCTTACTCATTTGTTAAATTGCAGTATTGGGCGGCATCAGTTCTTCAGCCTCCCAAGCAATTACGCAGGCCTTTCCACAGGGTCTTTGTGCAAGTTTTGATAAGTTGCGTGGCCAATTCGAGACGTTTTGAATTTGCTTTATAATTGAAGCCGAATCAGACTTTGTGGCCGGGGAAAAAAAAGGAAAAAGCTCCCAGAAACGAGGATACATATTTTTGTGCTTATTATTATAAAATATATGTCATGATTTATGAAATTATCATATAAAATTATTATATCTTACCCTTAGAGCTAGGTACTAGAGTAATACATATTTTAAAGTTATAACATCTTAAAGTTGCCTAAGGCAGTTCTTTTAAAAGTTGTCATAAGCTATAGTAGCCATAAAATATTTGATGAGCATTTTATCAGACTTAAAGATATTAGAGATTCAAAGATTCAAAGTATCTGTAAAATCCAAGTGTATTACTAGAAAGAATTCATAAATGAATGCCCTCTTCCTAATAGATTATCTACTAGACGGTGATGATAGAGTAATGCATATCAATGAATTGAAAAATGCCACCATAGACTCAAGTAATATGTCTTTCAAGTTAAGTGGATAAAATTTCCACATCATATATATGTAAAGCCAAGTAACTAAGAATTTTCCACACCCAAGGAACCCCACCAAGATTGTTAGATGAATGCGTGGTTTATTAATTTAAATATTATAACACTCTTCCTCAAGCTTAGTCTGTGTTTTTTGTTGCCTAGTACTAAGCATAAAATATTTGTGAGGCCTAGAAAAATTCAAACTCAAGATCTCCAGCCCCAATACCATGTGAGATTTTATGGGCCAACTACCGACTGATCTAAAAGCTTAAGTCGTTAAATGAAAAAGTGGTTTATTATTCAAATATTCGAACAAAAACATTCAAGAAATATAAATTTGTGATCACAATAATATCATTTCAAGAAGACTTTAACTTCTTAGCATTTATAATTAAGCAAATCGTTGTCCCACATACATTGTGCTCGACCAAAAATACAATATTCTACCAGATTCTATGTTTCTTTTTCTTTCTACGCAATTGTAGCTGTAAACTATTTGAAAGGCACCTTAGTAAAGTTAAAGATATTTTATCACTTTATATAAAATTCCACAATAATTTAACTTTTAGAAATTTTGATGAGAAGTTTTAGTCTCTAAAAAAAGGTACTCTTGTGCATTTTTTTTTTAAGAAAAAAAGTAAAAAATGATAAACACAAAAAAAAAAAAATGGTATATTTCTTTAGGGACCAATCGCACTAAAGAAACAATATTTGACATAATATAGTTATTTATTTTTGTTATGTATAATTAGTGTCCAGACAAGGATTTTGCGTTGAGCTCTAGAATAAATGCATGTTCATGTTTAGTGCATAGCTCATGAGGGTTCCTATCCGAATGCTCTATAACAAGGCCATATATATTCTATGCTCGATTATATCGTCGACGGTAACATTGACGTTGATGATAAGCATATTGATCAATGTAGAAAAGCAACTATTAGGATGTGGGTATTATCGTGAATTATAATTAATTGAGTGATTAAAGGATGCCGTCGGTCCGAAAATTGTTGGGAGAAAAGACAACACTAAATAAATGACAATGTTTCTCTGCAGATGACAATGGAAGTTACACAACGAAAGACATACGACAACCGTGAAGAACAATGCATGGAGGCTTGCCCCGACTTTTGGCTTATGAAAAACGGAGGAGACTTGACTTTGCAACTTAGATGGATTAAATAAAAAGCAGTACGTGGACGACCTGAGCGCATTCTCATCTTTTGTGAAGCCACTTTCTATTCCCCGTAATTCGGACATTGTTCCATAGAATGAAGTGTGATTTACGATACTTTTACCTTATAAAGACAGACTTTCTAACTTAGAATATGAAAGCGTGGGTCATCAAGAGTCAATTCGCATGAGAAAATCGATGATGATTTGATTCTTGTTTTTCACGTTCCACCGAGTCCAACAAAATTGATTTCGCACGGCAAACATTAATTAAAAAAGAAAAGTAGGATGCCAATTAAATTGCCAAACATGCCTTCAATTATGCCAAAATCAGATATTTGGGGCTTCCCTATTTTCATTTAACTAGACGTTGGTCGTCTTCTAGTCTCTGCGGCTGATGGGCGGCTTGCCAGATGCAGAGATATCCCAAACCTGCAATTCTTGCAAAATCCCCTTCGATCATGCATCCTTCTGCCGTGGAAGGTGGGGTGGCGTCAAATCCTTATCCAACCGAGCAATTATGCAGACCTTTCCACAAGGACTTTATGCAGGTCTTTTGATTCCGCCCCGAAATTGAAGCTAAGACTAGACTCTATGGTAGGAGGAAGAAAGTTCCCAGAAATGACGGTAAAGATTCCCACGTTATAACTTGGGGCGATTCCATGACTCTATGGTAGGAGGACAGGGACTACTGCCCTTTAGAGCTGCTTGCTTTTTTGTCCGAATTTTATCAAATACGTATCGTTTTATGAAATCATCGTAGGACATTTTAATATCTCACCCTCATAACTAGTTACTGGAGCTTACTTTATGTTGCCTCTCCTGAGCTATGTTTCTACATTCTTCTTCTTTCATCATTACGGATTTGATTTTTAACATTCATTTGCCAATGACAAAATGGATATATAAGAAGATTTGACTAGATAGTCTTGCAGAGTGGTAACTTAGTAATCAAGTGAATTTTCTTTTTTTAATCAAGTGAATTTATGTTGTCTATATTTAGCAGTACGCAATGATCACTTTAACTTTGAATCAAACTAATAAAAAGCAAAATATATTTGATATAGTTGCAGTAATGATATAAAGTGTTGTGATTTGTGTATTTGGTAATGTATATTTTAAGGTCACGGCATCTTAAAGTTGTGAGGCAATTCTCTAAAAGTTGAAAGTTATTATTGTAGCCCTTAATTGTTTAACAAGCACAATATGAAACAAGAAAGGATAATGGAGATTCAAAATATCTAAAAATTCAAAGTTATCTTAAAGGAAAAAATTCATAAATGACTACCCTCTTTATAATGAATTTTCTAAATTTATTTACTAGATAGTGATGACAAGTGTCATACATATCTTTTGAAATAAAAAATGCCATCACACAATTGACTAATAAACTTTTCAAGAAATGCAGAGAAGACTTTCACATCTTGTATATACAGAGCCAAGCAAGTAAGAATTTTCCACACCCAAGTAAATTCATCAAGAGAATCAAATTTGTGACCCTAGTAATGTCATCTCAAGGAGACTTTGACTTCTTTACATTAGAATTTAAGTGCACCGCTGTCCTAGAGCCATTGTCCTCGACCGAAAAACATTGAATTCTACCAATATCAGCCCACCGATGTGAAGTGGACTACGCCACTATATTTCAAAGTCTCTTGGTAACATCAATTAATTAGGACTTATTTAACGCGATCCGAATATACATAGGAATTGTCTTTGGAAAGAAGCATCGAATAATTTTTTAGACTTTTATTTGTTCTTATGTCTGACGGTAGTACTGGAGGCTTTCCCGTTGTTATGGGTTGTCAATTAATAAGCCTTTCTTCTTAAGTAGAACAACTCGGTTTAAATTCTGTTTCTTTTTGTGACTCGTTAAATCTTGTAATTCTGATTTGAAAATTATATTTAAAAAATCTGAAAGGTTGAGTTAGCAACTCGGAAATAAGGCAACAAAGGTTCTTTTTCATCGCAGTCAACCGTCGCCTAACTCAACCTAAATCGATAGAAACCAGTTTTTGTCGCCTTTGGCATACCTACGGCAACAAAATTGAATTTCGTCTCCTTTGGTGCCCCTAAGGTGACCAAATTATTTTTGTCCTAAAACTTTTTGTCGCCTTAGGTAGTTTTTCTAGTAGTGATGATTACAGCAATTTAGTTATAGAGGATTGTTAGGTCGCCTATAGACGTTTCAATAATTTAAAGCAATTTTTATTTATTTCATGAAATATTGAGATCGAGAAAATGCAGCGCCGATTGATGCTGGGAAGAAAACCCTTCCAAGTTAACATCCACAAACAAGTGCGGTACCCGTTTTTCAAGTTTTTTTTTTGGTCGAAAGAGAACTTATATTATATTAAGGAACATTACAAGCTAGATCCGAAGCATCAGAAGATAGAATAGATAGGAAAATAGCAGGAGGGAAAAGAAGCCAGTTGATGGGTGGGCCTTGATCTCTGTGGGCTTTAGCAGCCCAGTCGGCTGCTAGGTTAGCCTGACGCCGGATATGCTGTATCGAGAGATTAGGGCATTGTAGCAGAAGATCACTGAGGATCGCGAAGAGGTGTTGGTCCTTCCATGGCGGCTGCTGTTTCGTACGAATGATCTCCACCAACTTAAGGCAATCAGATTCGATCACCAAACGATGAAGCCGGAGTCCCTTCGGATCATCCGTTGAAGAGCAAATATGAGGGCATAGATCTCGGCTTGGAATGCGGACTGGGCAGGCACGGATCTGGTAAGCACATCCTGTAATATGCCTTGACTATCCCGGTAAATACAAGCGATGGATCCTTGCTCTGATTCTTGTCGAAAAGCCCCATCAATATTGCACTTTATATAGCCTTCAGCAGGTGGTTTCCATACATTATCGAGACCGACCCAGTGTTTTGGGTGTTCGTGGCGAGGGCTGTAAATTCTTGAAGATGGTGCTTTAGGTAAGAGCATCATTGACGACTTGAAGCGGATCCAGTGGAATCTGACGGAAGACAGCATTATTTCGATGGCGCCAGATTTCCCACAGAACGTGAGCGATCACTTCAAAATCTGGAGCCGCTTGTGGGAGGGAAGCTCTGTCAACAACCTAGGCATCAAATCTGCTAATTGAGGTAGGTGATATCCTGATTCGAATTTCTTCATGATTCCAAATATCATTGGTCCAAGGGCAGAAGAAAAATAGGTGCTCTATGGATTCTGGAACAGAATTATTGCAGAGAGAACAGTAGGGATTCGAAATGATATGGCGTTGATAGAGGTTTGATTTTGTAGCAAGTGCATTTTTGCATGCTAACCAGAGAAAACCTTAAGCTTCGGAGCCGTACGCATGTGCCAAATTTTCCTCCACAACCGGGGCGGGTTAGTGTAAGAGGAGGAGGGTTTATTTATTGGTTCGAGAGTTTGTTGACAGAAAATGATAACAACTTTTAACTGTGTAGGTACCCGAAGGTGTCTCTGTCCAAATAAGTTGATCATGAAGGAGGGACGCATTGATGGGAGTATTGAGGATTGTTGTACTGACCTAGACATCGAAGAATGCAGTAACAAGGGATGACTTCCATTCAGAGTGCGTGGAATCAATGAGATCAGCAACTAGTTCAGGTTCCCCTTCCACTGGTACGCCTCCTATCGGACCTGTTGCTAACCAATTAGCTTCTCGATGTGTCTCGTGATCCATCGCTTACTAACCAGCGTAGTTTAGGAGAAATTGCTGCACGACCTTTTAATAAACTCGCCATCCCCAAGAAGGACGATGTCCTGAGGGAGCAGTTTGAAAGGATGAGTTTCTAAAATATAAGCCTTTAAAAAGCTGGCTCCAGATAGCTTGAGGTTGCTATAAAAGACGCCACGCTTGCTTTCCAAGCATGGCTTTGTTAAAATTAATTAAATCTCTAAAGCCCATCCCCCGAAACCTTTGAAAGCTTTAATTCTGCCCAATTTTTCCAATGAATTCCAAATTGGCTGTTATGTTTACTCCACCGAATGCCGAGATCTTCTTTTTATCAATCTGCGAGAGAGACAACGGAAGCTTGAAGATAGACATGGCATACTTGTGGTAAGGCACGAATAAGCGATTTGATAAAATTTCCTTTCCACTTTTCGATAAAAACTGTTCTTGCCAACCTGCTAACTTAGCATTAACTCTTGCCAGGATCCGGAGAACATCTCCCTTTTGGATCGGCCCCAATCCGAGGGATACCTGTACTTTCCATACTTACCGAGAATAGGTACTACGAGTTCTTGTGCTAGATTCTGTTGTAAAGAAATAGGACAGTATTTGCTAAAGAACACATCTGATTTGTTTCTATTAATGAGCTGGCCTGTAGCAAAACAATACTGGTTGAGTAGATTGGCAAGGTTTTGACATTCAGACAGTGTTGCTTTAAGGAAAAAGACTGAATCATCAGCAAAGAAGAGGTGAGATAACTTAGGACAGTCTCGATTGAATTGGATCCCCTTTATATGACCCATTTCCACAGCTTGAGTGATTGTAGTGGAGAGAGCGTTGGCGAGTAAAATAAAGAGATATGGAGATAGGGGATCACCTTGGCGCAGGCCTCTAGTAGGCTTAAAGTAAGGGAGTTGGTCGCCATTAAAACGAATGCTGAAAGAGACCGTAGTAACAAGGCCATAACCCGAGTAACCCAACCGTCATGAAAACCCAAATGCTTCAAATAAGCTTCCGGGAAGTCCCATTCAACCCTATCATAGGCTTTTGCATGTCTGTTTGAGAATAAGGTTGAATCGTTTCTTACATGCTCGCACTTTAAATTGATGCATGACTTCTTGAACCACCATAATGTTGTCTGTATCGGGCTTCGGTCACTAATAAAAGCTGCTTGCTCGTTGGAAATCAAAGTAGATAGCCAAGGTTTTAGTACTGGCCATAATTTTGGAAATAATCTTGTAAGCATAATTGCAAAGACTTATCGGTCGATACTGTTCAATGCTTTCTGGATGCTGCACTTTAGGTACTAAGGCAATGATCGTTCTATTTAGTTGAGTAGGCATACATCCTGTGGTGAAGAACTCTTGAACTGTTTGAATAACTGTGGCTTTGATGACCTTCCAGTGATGTCGATAGAAGAGGCCAAGAAGACCATCAGGGCCAGGAGCCTTCGAAGCTCCCAACTGGAAAGTAGCTTGATAAATTTCCTCCTCTGTCACCTTACTCATTAAATGGTCATTCATTTCAGGTGTAACCACTGATGGACATTGCTCGAGGAAGGGACGAAAATCCCGGTTACCAACAGATCGATACAGCTGAGAGAAAAATCCTTGTGTGAGATCTCCAGGAGCATTGTTATCCTATTACGTTGTCTTCTTTGCATAGTGTAGGCATGAAAATACTTTAAATTGTGATCTCCCCATTTCAACCATTGAATGCGCGAGCGTATAGCCCAGAATTGTTCATCTTGAGTCCATAGTTGCTGGATTTCACATCTGATAGCATGGGCTTGCTCTTTATCCCCTTCCTGATAGGTTGTTCGATTTATAATTGTCTGTAGTTGAGATTGCAGGTAAGATATGCAGTGATGACAGTTGCCAAAACGTGCTCTGCTCCACCGAGTTAGTCGATTAGCAACTGCCTGTAATTTGGAGATCAACGAGGTACTACTGTTTTCCCATGCCTGTTGAACCATATTGTGACACTCTTCATCTTGATTCCAGAAAGCTTCATAATGAAAAATCTTTGCATGCTTGGAGATGGTGGATGAGCTTGCATCAATATAGGACAATGATCCGAGCCAACAGGTGGTAGGGCTAAAACTTCTGCAGAAGGATAAGACATCAGCCAATCAAGTGAACAAAACACACGATCAAGCTTCTCCTTGACCAGAGCATCCCCTTCTCGGTTATTTGACCAGGTGAATTCGCAACCTTTAGTTTGTAATTCAAGTAAGGCACAATCATTAATAACATTGCGAAAGGATGTCATTCGCGAAGTGATTGCAGGTCGCGAGCCCATTTTCTCCCAGGGAGAGAGGAAATCATTGAAATCACCAATACATAGCCAAGGTAAATGATTTGCAGCATGTATGGTTCTGATGGTATCCTAGAAATCCTGACGGAGCTGATATGTTGGAGGTGCATGCAAACGGGTGATATGCATGGAGGCTGTTGTCTTAGGATCAAGAGCAAGGAAATCAATAATCTGAGCATCCGTATTTACAACAGTGACTTGAAAGGTGTCATTCCAAAACAGAGCAAGACCACCCTTGACGCCAACTGGGTCCTTCACAAAGGAGTGAGTATATTTAAACTTACGTTGCAACCTATTCAGAAAATGTTGATCATGCTTGGTTTCCATTAAAAACACAAAATCGGGCTTATCACAGGCTAACATCGCCTTTAATGCTTGAATTGTCAAGGGATTGCCCAACCCCTGACAATTCCAACTAAGGATCTTCATTGGGGACCCGGTGGCTGTTTAGGGCCAGCTGCCAAAGCCCAAAGATCGGGAGTAGGTGCCTCCATAACCGGAGTATCCAGAAGGAGGGACTCATCCAAAGCTGCAGATGATGGAGGTTTAACATCATAGGGTGAATAGTGTTTTGTTTTTTTATTGGAACCCCCAAGTGGCATTGGGCGAGGAATCTTAGGTCTCTTCTGCTGTTGCTTGTCCTTTGGTATGGCTGAGTGTTTTTCATCTTTTTACCTGCAGGAACTAAATCCATAGTGATAGCAAGTTAAAGTTGCGGAGTTTCGAGATACTTGGATGACCCCGAAGGTATGACAGGACGAAGGAGCAGCCTCTGTTTCGGTGCACGGGTGGAAGAGTGGAAGGGCGAGCTGTATGTGAGGTGGAGTTTCGTGTACCGTCTCTTCCATTGACTCAAGCGGTACTTTAGGGTTATAAAATGCTTCCCAATAAGGACGAACTTTTAATCTCTCTCTTTCGAGCCAAGGTCCAAAGATCATCGTGTCCCGGCCCTCAAATTGTGATTCATCATAAGGGTACTCTGGACATGAAGCTGCATAATGTCCAAGCCTTCCACAGGAGTAGCAGTAATGGGGAAAGTCTCTCATACCGAAAATCAAGCCAGAGGGTTTTGCCTTCGATACTGATAAGTTTGCCAGTTTTCAAAGGTTCTTTCAAATCTAATTCAATTCTTATTCTTGCAGAGATGTCCGTTTTGACTTCCGAACTTTTCCTATCTGGGATACAGCTCTACGCAGGATGGGAGGAGAAGTCCATTCCAAAGGTAAGCCTATAGCATGAACCCAAAAGAGACATTTTCCGAAATCATAGTGTTGTAGGGGAGTATTAGGTTGCCAGGGTCGTAGGTTAACCAATTGACCTGAAAATAACCAAGGGCTACCATCCAGAACGCGACGTTTTTCCATTTCAGTTCTAAATTTGATTATATACAGCCCTGTATCTGCCGAAGTAATCTCTAAATGATTAACTCTCCAGGCTTTCTTCATCGCAACTTGAAAGGCGGATAAATTCACAGTAGGATTGGTAAAGATATTACCCACCAGAATAAGGCGACAATCCTTCAGTTTAGCCGACGCAGGGATGTCATCCCAAACCTCCAACTCTTGTTCTGAGCATAATCGCCCCAGCCGATGGCACAAGGAAGCAATTCTGGAGGTATTTTCACTTTCATCCATTGTTAAGGTTACTGAAGTACTCTAGGATGAATAATTTGAAGAACAGATGGCTGAAACTGAGATTTGTAAGGGTTGCATGTTACAGATCGGGAACATGCAAACTAGGAATGCTGGTAATTGAGAGAGATAGAAGAAAACAGTGGAACCGGGAAGGAGATAATGAAAGGGGATGGAAGAAATTGAGCATGCGAGAGGACGGGATAGAAAGAGAAGCAGTTAGGGAGGATTTTGCGAGGAACATCGGTGGTTCAAGTGAAAGGCGGAGATTCGACAAAGAGCTGAGGAAGATGAAGACATGGTGAGAAACTCGAGCATCACGCGAGAGAAAACTCTAACATAATCGAGAGATGATTCTTACAATATCGAACCATAGAAATATCACGATTTTTCTTTTCCTGAGCATGATTCGAGAGCATTAGTGGCTTGGTCTCAAACCAAAACCTCACCCGTTTTTCAAGTTGAGAATATGATTATGATATGATTCTTGATTTTCATATTCTACCAAGTCCAGCACAATTGAGTTCACATGACAACATGTTTGTTGTCCTCAGTCTCGGGGGATCATGGCAGCTTGCAAGCAATATGCAGATGATACAAACATGCGATTCTTGCAAAGTCTCCTTTACGTGTGCCACTGCAAAGGGGATGGTGTACTAGTGAACGTCTCATTCATATACCATGCGCCAAAAAAACTTCCAACTTCTTCAAATTTTTATATAATTTGAATCCCCATCCCAACCACCAATAGCTTACTCATTTGCTAAATTGCAGTATTGGGCGGCATCAGTTCTTCAGCCTCCCAAGCAATTACGCAGGCCAATTCGAGACGTTTTGAATTTGCCTTATAATTGAAGCCGAATCAGACTTTGTGGCGGGGGAAAAAAAAAGGAAAAAGCTCCCAGAAATGAGGATACAGATTTTTGTGCTTATTATTATAAAATATATGTCATGATTTATGAAATTCATATAAAATTATTATATCTTACCCTTAGAGCTAGGTACTAGAGTAATACATATTTTAAAGTTATAACATCTTAAAAGTTGCCTGACGCAGTTCTTTTAAAAGTTGTCATAAGCTATAGTAGCCGTAAAATATTTGATGAGCACTTTATCAAACTTAAAGATATTGAAATTCAACGATTCAAAGTATTTGTAAATTTAAAGTGTATTACTAGAAAGAATTCATAAATGAATGCCCTCTTCCTAATAGATTATCCACATTTATCTATTGAACGGTGATGATAGAGCAATGCATATCAATGAATTCAAAAATGCCGCCATAGACTCAAGTAATATGTCTTTCAAGATAAGTGGATAAAATTTCCACATCATGTATATGTAAAGCCAAGTAACTAAGAATTTTCTACACCCAAGGAACCCCACCAAGATTGTTCGATGAATGCGCGGTTTAAATATTAGAATACTCTTCCTCAAGCTTAGTCTGTTTTTTTGTTGCCTAGTACTAAGCGTAAAATATTTATGAGGCCTAGAAAAATTTGAACTCAAGATCTCCAGCCTTAATACCATATGAGATTTTATGGGCCAACTACTGACTGATCTAAAAGCTTAAGTTGTTAAATGAAAAAAGTGATTTATTATTTAAATATTCAAACAATAACATTCCAGAAATACAAATTTATGATCACAATAATATCATTTCAAGAAGACTTTAACTTCTTAGCATTTATAATTAAGCGAATCGTTGTCCCACAGACATTGTACTTGACCAAAAATACAATATTCTACCGGACTCTATGTTTCTTTTTCTTTCTATGCAATTGTAGCTGTAAACTATTTGAAAGGCACATTAGTAAAGTTAAAGATATTTTATCACTTTATATTAAATTCCACAATAATTTAACTTTTAGAAATATTGATGAGAAATTTTAATCTCTAAAAAAAAGTACTCTTGTATCATACATGTTTAGACGCAATCCGAATATACATAGGAATTGTCTTTGGAAAGAAGCATCAAATAATTTTCTAGACTTTTATTTGTTCTTATGTCTGACGGTATTACTGGAGGCTTTCCTGTTGTCAATTAATAAGCCTTTCTTCTTAAGTAGAGCAACTCAATTTAAATTCTATTTCTTTTTGTGACTCGTTAAATCTTGTAATTCTGATTTGAAAATTATATTTAAAAAATCTGAAAGGTTGAGTTAGCAACTTGAAAATAAGGCGATAAAGGTTCTTTTTCGTTTTAGTCTACCGTCACCTAACTTAACCTAAGTTGATAGAAACCAGTTTTTGTCGCCTTTGGCATACCTACGGCAACAAATCGAATTTCGTCTCCTTTGGTGCCCCTAAGGCGACCAAATTATTTTTGTCGTAAAACTTTTTGTCGCCTTAGGTAGTTTTTCTAGTAGTGATAATTACAGCAATTTAGTTATAAAGGATTGTTAGGTCTCCTATAGACGTTTCAATAATTTAAAGCAATTTTATTCATTTCATGGAATATTGAGATCGAGAAAATGCAGCGCCGATTGATGCTGGGAAGAAAACCCTTCCAAGTTAACATCCACAAACAAGTGCGGTACCTGTTTTTGAGGCCCCGAAGTGGGACTGATTAAGGAATGTCGTAAATAGGAGGGACGTTTCTACAATTTAAAGCTCAAATATGGAGAATTTATAACCCAGTTACCCGACTATGGTCTATGACCGCTACTTATTAGATTACCGGAAAAGTTAATGTCACTTTGGTAAAATTACTCAACTATAACTAATAAAACAATCATTTCGCCTCCTAAAAAATTAATAAATAAGTACTCTTCTTTCTATGCCTTATTATGTTCATTGTTAAGTCATTGTTGTGTTTATCTTCAGGATGTAGTGTAGACCCCAAGGGTCAAGGCCCCAAGGCCTAATTCAAATAAATGTTTCTTTCTATCCATCGTTGTCATGATTGATATAAAATAATGGACAATCTAAAGTGTATGTATCTAGAAAGAAAAATTCTTTTAACCTGGATATTTATTTTACACACCTGTGTACCATACATGAAATTTACTGGTATGCCGAGTAATAGAGCTTTCAAAACGGGTGACACATGTTGTGAGCCCACCAATGGAACCTTGGAGAAGACCTGCTTCAATGACTTCACACTTGATAGAGGCTATATAAGTGGAAGCGCTCTCCACCTCCAGTAAACTCACTGCTCGGGTGCTAAATTGCAAAATGGGGTGGCATCGGTTCTTTGGCCTCCTTTGTTTCCTCTTTTTCTTACATTCCCATCTTCCCTTCACCTCCCCCCTTTGCCCTCCTGACCAGCGTGATGCCTTGCTCAATTTTAAGAATTCCTTCCTCCTTGATAAAAATGCGTCAGACCATTTTGATTCGGCCTGTACCATTTATTCACAGGTCCCTTGCTCATTCAAAAGGGGCATAACATGGAACAAGAGTGTAGATTGCTGCTCATGGGATGAGGTCACTTGCGACAATGTCACCGGTAACGTCATTGGTCTCCATCTTTCTTCCTATCAGATTCGTGGCACTCTTTATTCCAATAATTCCCTCCATCTCCCGAAGCTTCAAGTGTTGGACATGTCAAGGTGCAATTTGACCAAGTTGCCCTATTTCTTGAATTCATTAGAAAGTTTAACATACTTAAACCTCTCTTACAATAAGATTAGTGAAGAGATTCCGAGATGGTTTTGGGGAATAAGCCAACATACATTGACACATTTAGATATTTCTAATAACCTTCTGGAGGGAGGTATACACCAACTACATTGGAAGCGGTTGTTGTATATTAACCTTCAAGAAAACTCACTCGAAGGACCCCTTCCGATCCCTTCACCTTCTACTCTTTACTTTTATGCCATGTACAATGGTTTCACCGGTGAGATCCCCTCTTCGATTTGTCAGTTAAGTTCACTACTAGAACTAGGATTATGTTACAATAATCTCTCGGGGACTGTGCCCCCATGTTTTGGTAATATAACCAATCTTGACCTTCTAGACTTGCGTAGAAATAAATTACAAGGACTACTCCCGATCCCTTCACCTTCTACTCGTTACTTTTATGCCACAAGCAATAATTTCACCGGTGAGATCCCCTCTTCGATTTGAATCTTGAGTTCACTCTTGAGTTTACATTTGTCTAACAATAATCTCTCAGGGACTGTGCCCCCATGTTTTGGTAATATAACCAATCTTGACGATCTACTCTTGAGTAGAAATAAATTACAAGGACCACTCCCAATCCCTTCACCTTCTACTCGTTACTTTTATGCCACGAGCAATGGTTTCACCGGTGAGATCCCCTCTTCGATTTGTCAGTTGAGTTCACTCTTGAATTTAGGTTTGTCTAACAATAGTCTCTTAGGAACTATACCCCCATGTTTTGGCAATATAACCAATCTTGAGGTTCTATACTTGAGCAACAATAAATTACAAGGGTCATTACCACGCTCCCTAGTCAAATGGGCGAACTTATCAACACTAGATCTCAGTCACAACGGGTTTAATGATATATCCCCACATTGGCTGAAAGCACCGCAATTGCACGACCTTGATTTGCAATCCAACAAATTTCATGGTAGGATCAACCTCACTGCCTTTGAACTCTCCTTTCCTGCTCTTAGATATTTAGTTATTTCCAACAACAATTTTGTTGGATGGTGCCCCATGAAGGTTTTCTCCAACACCTCATTACGAGTAATAGATTTGTCCAACAACAAATTTGGAGGGCCAATTCCACTTCCGTCTCCCATCACAATGTATTACTCCATTGCAAATAATGTTATAACAGGAAGGATCCCTTCTTTGATATGCAACGCCACCAATCTCGAGATGATTGACTTGTCTAACAACAACTTAATTGGTAACTTGCCTTGGTGCTTAACAAATTTTAGCACTGTTCTCTCGGTTTTGAACTTGAGAATGAATCACTTGGAGGGCACAATTCCACAAACAATTTCTTTGATACGTAGATTGACGACTCTTGACTTGAGCCGAAATCGATTTGAAGGGACGTTGCCCCGGTCCCTTGTCAATTGCACAAATCTGGAAATTTTGGATCTCGGTATCAATCGGATGAAGGATACATTCCCGACATGGTTGGGAAAACTTCCAGAACTGAAAGTTCTCATTTTGAGGTCCAACAATTTGAAGGGTCCTTTGAACATTCCGAAGGGAGATCTCATCTTTACAGAAATTGCGCATTTTGGATCTCTCGAATAACAAATTTTGCGGTCCTTTACTAGCCAACTTGATAATGAACCTTGAAGGCATGAAGAATACAGAAGATGGGCAATACGGACCATTGTACATGACACATAATTCCCTTTCCTTTGGGCCGTCATATGAAAATACCGTGACTGTGATGATGAAAGGGAGAGAGACAAAGCTAGTGAAGATCTTGACCATCTTCACAACCATTGACTTATCACACAACTTTTTCCAAGGAGACATTCCCGAAGCTTTTGGCCATCTTCGCTATCTCATAGGGCTCAACCTTTCTCACAACCACCTTACGAGTTCCATCCCTTTGACTTTAGGAAACTTGACTAATCTTGAATGGCTTGATCTATCTTCAAACATGCTTAGTGGGAGAATTCCTAGAGCATTGGGAGATTTAACATATCTTGGGTACTTAAACCTCTCGAAGAACCAACTCACTGGTCGAATTCCTCAAGACAAACAATTAAGCACATTTTTAAATGACACGTTTAGTGGGAATCTAGGCTTATGTGGAACTCCATTGTCAAAAGCATGCCTTGGCAATGCTCAACCTCCTCCACCATCGACCTCATCGACTCTGGACCGTGAAGGGCATGAGAGTTGGTTCAAACATAAAGTAGTGTGGATGGGTTATGCATCTGGAATTGTCATTGGGATTTCCATAGCAAACATTGCAATTGAAACAAGATGGCCCAAATGGCTCGCACGACGCGTGAGAATCCTGGAGAGAAGTGTAGTCCAGTGGATGGAGAAACCAAGCGGAGGGCCATCAAGTTTTATGGACAGTGAAATTATTGAGGAGTTGTCTCTTTAAATCATGTAGTGTAGTCTTAGTAAATAAAGATGTCATCTAATCAGCATCAAATGTCATTTCCCTTATCAAGGCTTGTTTCTAATGTCTTCTCCTTTTGTATCTTGGTGTAATGGTGTATGAGTTGAATTGAAAAGATGAATAATGAAATTTGTCAAGCACATAGCTTAGAAAAAAAAAAGAGCCAAAAAAAAAAAAAGGAAAATGAAGCCAGAGCCATCATCCACTACAGATATCTCTTTCGCCCTTTGGAACAACGTCGCCTCACCGTTCTGTTCCTGACGGTGTGGTCCCTTCGGCGCACCGCGACGTCCATCACCAGCCGCGAGGGCTCTGATTCCCCAACCTCCCGCCACCGCACGATCCCCCGAGAAGATGACGGCAGCGACTCCGACTCCGACGCCCAGAAGAGCCTCAACCAGAGGAAGGCGTGGAGCTCGCTTCTTTTTCCCATCCCCAAATCAAGGGCATCCTCAGATACTACTTGGAAAAAAAGATGTGTCTTGGAGGCAGCGCGATTTTGAGCTTTCACGGCCTTTGTGGATATAATGATGTTCAATCGTTGCACTGTAGATTCATTATCCTTTCTTTTAAAAGGGGAATTGCAGAGTGGCTTCTCTGGAGTCAAGCGGCGTTGGACGCTCAGATGCTCGCGAAGGTGATGCTTCTGCAATGCGTGGCTGTTTCTCTTGAGGCTTTTGGTCTGAGCTGTCAGTTGTTCATGCCGTTGAGATTTTTGTTGATACCGCAGAGACCAGGACCGCATGTCGGAGAACGAAAGCGAAGGCATTTCAATTTCATTGGTACTATCACGTTTCGTTCATGTTTTTGTGAGTGTCTATGTGAGAATCTTTTCCCCTCTCTTGCCGCTTCACCTGGCATCTTCTTTGCTATGCTTGGCCATTGCACGATGAGTTCTTGCCCAAAAATAGTTCTTAAGATAAGAAGCTCTTTTTAACTGCCCCCTTCCCCCTTTAGATTGTGTTTGAGTGTGTCAACTTGTAATTTTGAAATGCTTGGATGGTAATTGCAGTATAGTTCCTTGAGCGTACGTTGATGAACGATAAGTAACTGCTAATGATGTGGTTGGGAGAGCCGTACATGAATGCTCAAGCTGTGAAAAAAATATGCACAAGAGGTGTTGATTCAAAGATTCATTGATGCCTCATGAATCCATAATATACAATGTAAACTTCCTTAATGAATCATATTTGTTAGGGAAGTTGCTGCGAGAAGTTGAACCTGAGTTAATGGATGCTTTAATTGAGGCTACAAAAGATGGTGACCACAGTAGGCTGCGAGCTTTGTCTGTATCCGAGGTGTGGCTTGGCGAAGATGATGATGAAGGAGAAGAAGATTTCGAGCAAGAACAAGAGGAGGAGGTACCTGGTTTTAACTTTGTCACTGAAAAAAATCTGCATTGCCTACCGCTGCCACATAAAGTTTCATTTGCATCCTCTTAGAGGAAAACAAGTTCAACATGTCTGGGATGTGTGAGGAGTCGACTTCCCAATCACCTAGAGAAGAAAGATTTGCCTGTACTTACTTGATTTGATACTTAGTGCCCTAGTTTTTATTAACAAATCTAAGCATAGACTAGAATCCCTGGCTTCGTATTTACTGAGAGGTGCTGATTTCTACGGGTGTCCTAAGCCACGGAAACCTTATACGTGGGATTAGATACATTAGCCTAGGGGTGTGCAAAATACCCGGGAACCGCCCGGACCGCCCGGAACTGGACCGGAACCGCCCGGAACCGGCGGTTCTTGAGAGAACCGGTCCGGTTCCCGGTTCCGTGGGCGGATCCGCCTGCCCGCCCACTCGGACCGGACCGGTACCTATTTATAATTAAAAAAAAATACTAAACAAAACAAAAGTCGCGACTCGCGGAGCCCTAATTCGCGAAACCCTAATTCGCGTCTCTTCTCTCTGTTTCTTCCTTAGCCTTCGATTCTCTGTTTCTTCTCTTCGTCTTCGATTCATCCCCGAGTATCCACGCCGCCGCTGCTCCTCCTCCGCCACTGTCTTCCGTTGGAGGGAGAGATCTTTGTCTTCCGTCAGTTTTAAAGGCAAACAAAATCATCCAATCGATGGCGGTCCCGTAAAACGGAGGAAAGCTTCTCGGGGTCCTCCAATTATTTCACCCACGAACTGAGAAGAGAGCTAGAGAGCTAGAGAGAGAGATGGAGATGGAGGGGAGGGCCGGGGGTTCGCTGCCGTTCGTGGGGATGATAATGGTGGTTCTGGTTCAAGCGAGCAGCATGGTGGTGGCAAAAATGGCCAATGTCCGACGGGCTCAACAAGTACACCTTGGCCTTCTACTGTAATGCCCTCTCCTCTCTCGTCCTCCTTCCTTGCCCCTTCATCATCTCTCGCAAGTTCGTGCTCTGCTCATGCCTGTCACTCGCTAGCTCCATTGATGGCAGGCGAAAGGGGGGAGAAGGGTTTTAAGTTCTTGACTTGTTTGTTTGCTCTATTTGGCAGGTCAGGGTCGCGCCCTCCTCTGACTTTCTGCGTGCTTCGCAAAATCTTCTTGCTCGCTCTGGTCGGGTGAGTGAGTGAAGTGTCCTCGTTTCGCATTAATTTGTGGACTTGGTGGATTTTGCTTTTCTTGGAATTCTTTCGAAGCGAAACGTCTTGATCTACTGCTGAGAGTTTGGTACGGGAAAACGTGGTGAATTTTTTTTAGTGATTTGGTTGATGCAGATCCGCATCGCAGATATGCGGGTATGCCGGGATCGATTACAGCTCCCCTGTGCTGGGCACGGCCATGATGAACCTCATCCCAGCTTTCACTTTCATTCTCGCCGTCATTTCAAGGTTCGTTCTCTCTTTCTTCTCGTTATTTGCAGTGCACTTAAATAACCTCCATTTGAAGAAAAATGAGAGAAGCAGATGATGATGTGTTAATTGGATGATGATGGAGGTTTGATTTCACATAGGTTCTGCTTAAAGTTGAGAATGCTTTTAATCGAGTCTGACCAAAGCAAATCCATACTTCCTGTTTCAAGCAGGACCGGAATAATTCACTTCGCTACGACTTAATTCACTTCTCATTTTCAGTGTATCCGTCCTTCTAATCTCAGAGATTATGAACAGTTCTATAACTTTTATTTCTGATGATGCTGGGTCCCTAAAATTTCTGAGATAGGTGTTGCTCTGCCAATGAATAAATCCCTGAAATGGGACAAAAAATCAAGAAAGTCCAGTGCTTCGGCAAGTGGAGGCTGCGCATTCAAATGAAACTGCAAAACACAGTAATGCACAACATGTCTGTCAGACAATGAAACAAGATAAACTTATCTTACTGTTGAATTTGTTCATGGATTCAAAATCTAGGATGGAGAAGGTGAATTGGAAAAGCTCGAGTAGCCAAGCTAAGCTTGTGGGAACCGTTGCATCAATTCTTGGTGCATTAGTAATCACTGTGTACAAGGGTCCAACAGTTCTCCGCTCGCCTTCGCTGCCTTCTTTGTCTATCCCCGTCACCTTGTCTCTCTTCTCTCACGACAATTGAATTGGGTTCTCGGTGGGTTTCTCCTCGCGAAACCAGAATTTTTGGCATCAAAATGGTTCCATGGATCCACCTGGAACCGGACCGGACCGGCGGTCCGGTTCCCGGGTGGATCCATGCAATAAACGAGTGGATCCCGGTTCCGATTTTTCGGAACCGGTCCTTAGCGGGCGGTTCCCGGTTCTAGGTTGGGAACCGCCCGCCCGGACCATGCACACCCCTACATTAGCCCATACAACATGATACGTACGTGCACAGCAATTTTTCTATATCCTAGCAATAAAAGTGATGATTGCCACATATACTTAATAGGTTAAGGACAAAACATTTAAATGATTTGAGTTTGCGGAAAAGCAGATATGCTACGTAGGGAACGTACGTGGAGGGAGAAAGGAAATATATTTTCTTCTGTAAAATACTATCATCACTTAGGATTACGCATTCATAGACATGCTTGAAATGAATAATTACTTTACCTTTTCAATATTGTAGAGGATACAATAAATTTGAAACATTTAATGTGCCAAATATTCTGGTCTAGTTCATATAATACGAAAACTTACGTAAAATTGTCTAAAAAAAAGTGTTTATCAGAAAGCGCAATCTTTGTGGGAACTCACCTTTGCCTTTAAATTCATACGTCCCTTTCTTTGAATCCGCATCACTTTCTTTGTCTTTTTCTGCATTTTCATCTTGTTCTCCGTATTTCTTTAGAATGACGCTGGATGTGAAAGCAGCATCAATCCATTTCCTCCTCCACCTTGCACGATGTTTGTCTTCCCTAATTGCCCCGTGCAACTTTGGTCAGCAGATTTCACTTGAATCTTTCTGCAACAAAAATCCATTTGCTCTGCCCTTTTACTGGCCAAAAGGGTCTTGGATGAAACCCAAAATTTGAAATCAAGGTCTTACATATATTGGGTAAAGTAGTTACTTAGTAACCAAACTTGCTACTTTTTAGTGGAAAAGAGAGACTTATGTTTAATTTTGCATAGAAAGTAGTGTGGAGCGGGAGCAGCTTTCCTACGAAAAACTTCAGCAAGAAGATTTTAACCTGTATTCTATCATAGAGCCATTAATATCTCATTTCCAATTTTGTCAAGCGTTACTCTTTTTAGAAGTGCACAGCACGGTTGAATCTCGGCTGTATGGGTTACCATCGATACTGCAGATTTAGATGATGAACAACTTTTTTTAATTATCCAAAGATATAATACGTGATAAACAACTTTTTGTGTAGACAGAGATGGTATGAGATCTTTATCACCCATAAAATATGCCAAATCTTACATATATTGAGAAAGTGGTTCATTAGTGATGTGATCCTTTGGTCATGCATGAAACTTTAGTTCTACTCAATGTCCATCTTCCTTCTCTAGCATCTGTTCAGGTTTCTCAATGTTGACTTGCTTTTCAATTTTCAATTCCCAGGAGTATCGTGAGCATTCAAGCATACCAAGCTGGTGGTTTGACGGTTTAATCAGTAAAGACATTCAAATGGCCAATGAAGTTTTCTCCATTCACACCATTGATTTTGACCGGCAAGTAAGTTGACAGATATCTCTTACAGTCTGAGCATTTAGTTTTATATATCGGAGCATGCAGTCCATTTATAGCATCTTGAACAACTCCATGTCGGCCATATAAAAAATATCCATGGGTTGCTGCTGAATCAACTACTCGTTTAACATCAGCTCTTGACATTATAGACCATTTGATGGTTTTTCCACGAGCACACGCAGTAATGCATGGCATGTAGTTAACATTTGCACAACTCTATAGTTGGTCATGCTAATTCATTGCTCCAACTGGTATGACAAACTTCACCATGTTTAGATCGTTCTTCAGTGCACATGCAGAACATTGCCCGTTGCTGAAACTTGCATTTGCCAATTGCCAAGAGTTTGCACGGTTGGCATCTCCTATTGTCACATTGTCAAAATAATTTTTGGGTTCCATGTTTATGCTGAATAGTTTTCTACCTCGTACTTCCTAAGGGAGCTGCGAAAGCTTGTATGGAGTGTACAGTCGACTCAAGAACAGCGAACCAAAAACAAGAGAGAAGCTAGCATGGCGCTCCTAAGGGCGGAGAAGTCCTCTACTCATTTCCGCCAAAACCCTGCAAGGCAGTTATGTTGTAGCAATACATGATTACACAGTTGATACTCACCTCTTGTACTAACCTATTTTGCAACATTTACATTTTCTTTTTCCAGGATCCGGTTGAATCGTTCTACAATGCAGGGTGATTTTTGAACCGAGTACCAGGTGGATGATGGGGTGCTAATTTTAATTCGGTGCCGGGTTCAGTCCTGTGCAATGGCTCAAAAGAGAATAGTTATGCCGCTAAACGTTATTTACTTGTCTTTACCTTTCCATTGCCTGCTAGTTTCGTCAATTCCGCAGTTATAAAAGAGGCGAGATAATTCTGATAGAAAAAAGAAAGAAAGGGCGGTTAGGCTCTGTTCTTATAAGTGTTTATTTGACACTCGGATTATGCTTTTGTATTCGGTTCTATCTGGGTAATGTACATGCTGGTGCCAGCCAGTACGGATGTGGTTGAATCATATACAAGCACATATGCACTAAAGATAACCCTGTTTCACCTGGGAAGCTCGCGAGCAAATGCAGCCTACAAAATTAATACCAATCGGCACACGCGGTAATCAACTATCGTAGATATGCCCTGGGTCTATCCCAATTGGATCCCGTAAACACGGAACAATTACACCAGACATTATATGTAAATAGATGCGTACACAAACAGAGACACAAAGATCTAGGACTGTCGTGTGCTAATTGTGAATATAGAAGGGTATGGTCGAGATGGCGACCCCAAAATATTTGTACAAAGGGAGTGACGGGAAAAATTATCGAAAAAAAAAATCATAAACTTATTGCATTTGTGCAAATTTGATTTTAAGCATTTCAATTTGATCAATTTAGTTTTAAATCTTTTAATAATTTGCCAACGGAATCCTTTTGGCTGGACATCATTGATGTAGATGTTAGTCGTTCTACATGACATGATCGGCTACTATTGCTACTGAGAACAATTGTTGCAATTCTTTAAAAAATTTGTTCTTATTTTGTGTCCAACGAGGGTCACCAACGACCCTCGCAAACGACGAAGGCCTTCACCAAATTTGGGCGCGGCCCTTGCTTGCAATGAAGGCCTCGTCTATGCCTAGTAAGGCCACGAAGGCATTGGCGAGGCCACGAAGGAATTGGCGAGGCCACAGGCGAGGATCACCATGACCCTCACCGGTCATAATGAGAAAAAAAAAAAAAAACTAAGAAAGGAATAAAGGAAAAAATGAAAATAAAAATAAAAATTCAGAAAAAAAATTGTTCATAATTGACAAATTGTCAAAAAGTTTAAGATTAAATTAGCACAAAGTGCAATAAGTTTTAGACTTATTTGGTAATTTTGCCGGAGTGATGCCATCTCTTTTGGGCGCATCCCTTTGCAGATTACAGCACTACTTCTGGTGAAATAATTTTTAATGAGTATACACAAAATCATGACGAAGAGACGAAATTATGATTTTGAACTACATTCAAAGTTACAAATGAAAAAGCATGACCAATTTTTCAACCAAAAAATTATGATCCTTATTATTTAGTGGATAATTCGAAACATGTTTTTATATCATCAAGGGACTAACATATACCCATATAGAAAAAATAAAAATAAAAAGCCACTCTCCCATCACAATGAGTGAACAGAGTGAAGCTCTCACTCGCACAAACACAAATGCAATACATCCCAAGACGATTAAAGACTTTATAAAGTAACCTTGCCAAACATTTTTATTCGGAATAACATGCATGGAAAGATTTTCAAAACTTCAAGCCAAAGCGAAAGACAAAAATGTTTATCTGGACTACACGAAACAAAAATAATCAATGATGTGAGGATTGTAGACATGCTAATCCACAAATGATATTGATTATCTTAATGTATAAACCATCACTTACATACGATTAACTTTCACATGCTGCTCATGTTTGCCCTGATATAATGAAATGAAAAATGACCGGTCAGAAAATTGGAGGATAAGAAAGAGAGAACCTAACTTGAGAAAGAGTTATTTAATTAAGTGAGGTAATTGTTATGAGCATACTAATCTATATAGAAAAGCAATAATAATTTGATGCATGTAGAAACATCTGTATGGAATGAGAGGATTATCGTGCTTAATGCAAATTATAATTAATTGAGTGCTTGAAGGATTTTGTAAGTCCAATTAGCATCCAAAGGAAAAACAACACCAAGACTCCATTTATTTCTGGAAAAATAAATAATTTGGAAAATATTTTTCTAAAATTTATCAATTATATCACTCACAAAAATATTGGGACATAACTTATTATTCATAATGAAAATATTTTTTCTTGGCTAGTTATATTAAGCGATATAATCTATCATTTTTAAGAAAATATTTTTGAAATCATTTATTTTTCGTAAAATAAATGAAGTCTAAATAAATAAGAATGCTTCTCTGTTGATCGCAATGGAACTTATCCACCGTGCAACGCCGAACAACCATGAAGAACGACGTATGCATGGAGACTTTTTTTTTGGCTCAAAGTATGCAGGGAGACTTGACTTGCGCTTGGATGGCTGAAACAAAAAGCAGAACAACAACCACCACAATGACTATATTTAGGGCCCTCACACTCTTTCTAAAGTCACTTTCTTTCCCGCTGGATTAGATTGTCGCTCGATAGAATGAAGTGTGTGGGACGATACTTTTGTCGTGTAAAAATACTCTCCGACTTGGAATGTGAGAGCGAGGGTCGTCAAGAGTGGGTTCATATTGGAAATGTGATGATGATCCAATTCTTCCTTTTCACATTCCACCAAGACCATCACAATTGAGTTCACATGATAATCATTAATCAAAATAACTAAATTAGGATACCAATTCAATTGCCACAGATTCCTTCCAATTCTGCCAAAATCAGATGTTTTGGCTCGCAACCAATCTCCAAATAATTCACCCCCACAATTCTTGCAAAATCTCCTTAAGTTTTGCCAATGCGAAGGAGCAAAGTTGGTAATAGTGGATATCTCATTTATATACCTTGTCCACAAAACTTCCAACTTCGTCTCCGAACGTGTAATATATTTGACAAGCACTTAATCAAACTTAAAGATATTTTAACTCCCAACCCGGAAGGCAAGTTGAAATCGTCTTTACGGGAGACGATGGGGGAAGAAGTTGGGAGTCCATGCAAACCCACCAGCAGACCTTTCACAGAAGACCTGTGTTCAAAATCTGTCTAAGGTCGATGATGAATCTCTTATCCCCATCACCAATAAACTCACTCACGTACGGAAGTGCAAAATGGGGTGGCATCAAATTCTCATCCTCTCAAGCAATTTCGCAGGCCTTTACACGAGGACTTTATGCTCAAACTAATTGTACGTAACTGTGGATCTGACTTGTTTTGGAATAGAAAGCAGTGCAGTGTTTTCATATGCTTTCTGGAAGCATCACAAATAAAGTCAGCCTCTCTGACAGCGTCCATATCAGCGCCCACGTAATGAAATCATTTATATACCTTGTGTAGAAAAGCTTCTAACTTGTTCTCCCAACGTTTACATAAGTTGAATCCCAATCCCAACCACCAATAACTTTCTCGCCTAAAGTGCAAAATGGACTTTATCCAGGTTTAAATAAGTTGTGTGGCCAGTTCGAGACATTTTGGTTTTTGCTTTAAAATTTAAGCCAGATTAGAATCTGCGGTGGAAAACAAAAGAAAGCTCCCGGAAATGACGATACAAGTTCCCAGGTAGTAATGTGAGGCAATTCCATAACTGCTAATCCTATTGTATGCTTGGGTTGACCGGGATAGAGACCGCCGCCCCTCGGGGCAGCTTGGTTTTTGGTCTGACTTTTATCAAATATACGTCATGATTTATGAAATCATCACAAAAATCTGTTATATCTTACCCTGAGAGCTAGGCGTTAGAGTAATACATATGTTAAAATTACAACATCTTAAAGTTGTGAGCGACAGTTTTTCTAAAAGTTGTTGTAAGTTATTGTAACCATAAAATATTTGATAAGCACTTCATCAAATTTAAAGATATTAGAGATCCAAAAGTATTTGTAAATTTAAAGTTGTACTACTGAAAAAAATCATGAAAGACCGCCCTTTCCCCTATAGAGTATCCAAATTTATCTATTGAATGGTGAAAATAGAGTAACGCATATTCATGATTGAAAAATGCCACCATAACCTTGAGTAATATGTTTTTCAAGAAAAGGGGAGAAGATTTTCACATCATATATATGAGCCAAGTAACTAAGAATTTTCCGCACCTGAGGAACCCCACAAGACAATCAAGAAAACCAAATTTGTGATCACAATAATGTCATTTCAAGAAGACTTTGACTTCTTAGCATTTATAATTAAGTGCATCGCTGTCCCACAGCCATTGTGTTCGACAAAAAATCATAATATTCCACCATTCTTTTTCTTTTTGCACAATTGTAGTGTAACCTATTAGACACACACTTCACTAAACTTAAAAAGATATATTATCGCTTATCTTAAATTCCATAATAATTTATTTTTTTAGAAATTTTGATGAGAAATATTAATCTATAAGTAATTTTGTATTATACATGTTTAGATGTGATCATATATCCATATGAATTGTCTTTGGAGCAAAATGTCAAATAACTTTTTCAAGTTTTTACTTGCTATTATGTTTGACTTTTGTCCTACCTCCTTACAAGGCGTGGGAGACGAAACTACTCTTGAAACTAAATCATCCACACCTAGACCCGTTAAATGAGTGGGTCAGGTCGGGTCGGGTTTGAGTCGGCTCATAAATGGTCCAATCCAAATCAACCCATTTAACCCGTTTATGACTCATTTATTGTAGTGCAAATTTTTTGACCCATACGCAACCCATATCCGATCCATTTAACGAAACCTAAAAAGCTTATATATATATTTTAAAAATGGTATTACTAACATGGTTTTATACAATACAAATTTAATGGATAATTTTTATAATTTTTCAAATAATTATTTTTAAAAAAATCATTTTAATTATTTTTATTATTTTTAAAATTAAATTTGTAATTATTTTTTACTTTTATTTTTATTTTTATTTTTTAAGAATATAATTTTATTTTTATTTTTCTCTTTTCTTTTTTCTTTTTTTTCTTCCTCTTCTTTGGCCGAACGCGACCACGACGACAATCGACAACCAACCATAGGCAAGCTAGCTCGCCCGGCTCGCCGACGCCGATGAGCTCGAGCTCGCCTCTCACCGGATCTGGCAAGGCGGAGCCTCGCCCGACGCCAGCAAGTTCAAGTCTCGCCCGATTGGCGAGGCTTGGGCCTCGCGGACGTGGCGAGGCCTATGACCAAACTAACTTTGACAATAAATCTGATCTTCCTTAACCATGAGAAAATGAGAAATCATTTTATCCAAGTCTTATAAGAAATTACTCGTGTGCTAATCAACAGAGCTTTTAGAACGGGTTACACATGCTGTGAGCCCACCAACGGACCTTTTGTTAACTTCACACTTGAGAAGGGGTATATAAGTTGAAGCACTCTCCACCACCAATAAACTCACTCGCATGCTGAATTGCAAAATGGGGTGGCATTGGATCCTTGGCCTCCTCCATTTCCTCTTTTTCTTACATTCCTCCCTTCCCTTTGTCTCCCCCCTTTTCCCTCCTGACTAGTGTGATGCCTTGCTCCATTTTAAATATTCCTTCATTCTGAAAATGCCATTGTTTTTTAGTGTTGGTCTCCGGTCCACTCCAATTGCCATTGGGAACGAAAGCTCATGGAACAAGAGCGTAGATTGCCGCTCATGGAAAAGAGTCACTTGCGACAGTGTCACCGGTGACATCATCTATCTCGATCTTACTTATAGTCGGTTTCATGAAACTCTCTATTCCAATGGTTCCCTCCTTCTACCGAAGCTTCAAGTGTTGGAGATGTCTTATTGTGAATTGATCAAATTCCCCTATTTCTTGAATTCGTTAAAAACATTAACACACTTATACCTCTCTTCCAATAAGATTAGTGGGGAGATCCCGAGGTGGTTTTGGGGAATAAGACATCATACATTGGAACATTTAGATCTTTCTACTAACCTTCTGGAGGGAGGTATACAACAACTGCATTGGAAGCGATTGCTGTATGTTGGCCTTCAACAAAACTCACTCCAAGGACCACTCCCAATCCTTTCACCTTCTACTTGTTTCTTTTATGCCAATGGCAATGGTTTTACCGGTGAGATCTCCTCTTCAATCTGTCAAGCGAGTTCACTCTTGAAATTAGATTTATCTAACAATAATCTCTCTGGGACTATACCCCAATGTTTTGGTAATTTAACTGAACTCTTGATATTAGATTTATCTAACAATAGTCTCTCGAGGGCTGTGCCCTCATGGTTTGGTAATATAACCTATTCGCAATTGTATCACCTTGATTTGCAATCCAACAAGTTTCATGGTAGGATCAACTTCACTACTTTTGAACTCTCCTTCCCTACTCTTAGATATTTATCTATTTCCAACAATAATTTTACTGGACAGTGGCCCACAAAGGTTTTCTCCAACACTTCATTAGAGGTAATAGATTTATCTAACAACAAATTTGGAGGGCCAATTCCACTTCCGTCTCCCATGACAATGTATTATTCCATTGCAAGTAATGTTATAACAGGAAAAATCCTTTCTTTGATATGCAACGCTGCCAACCTTGAGATGATTGACTTGTCTAACAACAACTTAATTGGTAGCTTGCCTTGGTGCTTAACAAATTTTAGCATTGTTCTCTCTATTTTGAACTTGGGAATGAATCACTTTGAGGGCACAATTCCACAAACAATTTCTTTGATGCATAGATTGACGACTCTTGACTTGAGCTGAAATCGGTTTGAAGGGATGTTGCCCCCTAATCCCTTGTCAATTGTATAGATCTGGAAATTTTAGATCTCGGTGTCAATCAAATGGAGGATACATTCCCGACATGGTTGGGAAAACTTCCAAAGCTAAAAGTTCTCATTTTGCGATCCAACAATTTGAAGGGTCCTTTGAACATTCTGAAGGGAGACCTCAGCTTTACAGAGTTGCACATTTTGGATCTCTCGATCAACAACTTTTGCGGTCCTTTACCAACCAACTTGATAATGAACCTTGAAGGCATGAAGAATACAGAAGATGGGCGACACGAACCATGGTACATGACACGAGTTTCCCTTTCCTTTGGGCTGTCATATGAAAATACTGTGACTGTGATAATGAAAGGGAAAGAGAAAAAGCTAGTGAAGATCTTGACCATCTTCACAACCATTGACTTATCATACAACTGTTTCCAAGGAGACATTCTCGAAGTTTTTGGCCATCTTGAGAGCCCACCACAAGCTGCCATATCTCTGTAAGACGCCGACACTTAAGTCGCCATAACTTCAAAAAAGACACTTAAGAAGCCGCTACTTTTTTTTCGAAGAGACACTTAAGTGCCACCTCCGGCGACCCTGCCTGAAATCCTACGTGGCAATATTTTATTATTATTTTTTGCCTACGTGACTCACTCTGAGCTCCAAATCAAGATAAAAATTAAAAAAAAAAAAAAATTAAAAAATTTTAAAAATTTTAATTTTAAAAAATAAAAAAATTTAATTTTAAAAATTTTAAAAATTTTTCTAAAAAAAGAAAATTTTAAAAATTTTAATTTTAAAAATTAAAAAAATTTAAAAATAAGAAAATATTAAAAATATTAATTTTAAAAAATTTTAAAAATTTAATAAAAAAAGAAAATTTTAAAAAATTTAATTTTAAAAATTTTTAAAAAATTAAAAAATAAGAAAATTTTAAAAATTTTAATTTTAAAAAATTAAAAATTAAAAAAAAATTTAAAAATTTTAATTTTAAAAATTTTAAAAATTTTAAAAATAAGAAAATTTTAAAAATTTTAATTTCAAAAATTATTTTGGTCATCTTTGCTATCTCATAGGGCTCAACCTTTCTCACAACCACCTTATGAGTTCCATCCCTTTGACTTTAGGAAACTTGACTAATCTTGGATGGCTTGATCTATCTTCGAACATGCTTAGTGGGAGAATTCCTAGAGCATTGGAAGATTTGACATCTCTTGGGTACTTAAACCTCTCAAAGAACCAACTCACTGGTCGAATTCCTCAAGACAGATAATTGAGCACATTTTCAAATGACTCGTTTAGTAGGAATCCAGGCTTATGTGGAACTCCATTGTCAAAAGCATGCCTTGGCGATGCTCAACCTCCTCCACCATTGTCCTCATCAACTTTGGACTGCGAAGGACATGAGAGTTGGTTCAAAGAAAAAGTAGTGTGGATGGGTTATGCATCTGGAATTGTCATTGGAATTTCCATAGCATACATTGCAATTGAAACGGGATGGCCCAAATGGCTCGTGCAAAGCGTGAGAATGCTAGAGAGAAGTGCAGTCCAGTGGATGGAGAAGCCAAAGCGGAGGGCCATCAAGTTTCATGGACAGTGAAATTATTGAGGAGTTGTCTCTTTAAATCATGTAATGTAGTCTTAGTAAATAAAGATGCCATCTAATGGGCATCAAATGCATTTCCCTTATGAATGCTTGTTTCTCATGTCTTCTCCTTTTGTATCTTGGTGTAATGGCATATGAGTTGAATTAAAAAGATGAATAATGAAATTTGTCAAGCACATAGCTTAGGAAAAAAAAAAGCGCCAAAAAAAAGAAAGGAAAATGAAGCAAGAGCCATTATCCAGATATCTCTTTCGCCCTTTGGAACAACGTCGCCTCACCATTGTCTGCTCCTGACGGTGTGGTCCCTTCGGCACACCGCGACGTCCATCACCGGTCGCAACGGCACCACCGTACGATCCCCCGAGAAGATGACGGCAGCGACTCCGACTCCAACGCCCAGAAGAGCCTCAACCAGAGGAAGGCGTGGAGCTCGCTTCTTTTTCCCATCCCCAAATCAAGCACTTCCTCAGATACTACTGGGAAAAAAATGTGTCTTGGAGGCGGCGCGATTTTGAGCTTCCGCGGCCTTTGTGGATATAATGATGTTCAATAACGTAGCACTGTAGATTCATTAAAGGGGAATTGCAGAGCGGCTTCTCTGGAGTCAAGCGGCGTTGGACGCTCAGATGCTCGCGAAGGTGATGCTTCTACAATGCGTGGTCTGAGCTGTCACTTGTTCATGCCGTTGAGATTTTTGTTGATTTGCCGCAAAGACCAGGACCGGATGTCCGAGAACGAAAGCGAAGGCATTTCAATTTCATTGGTACTATCACTTTTCATTCATGTTTTTGTGAGTGCCTATGTGAGAATCTTTTCCCCTTTCTTGCCGCTTCACCTGGCATCTTCTTTGCTATGCTTGGCCATTGCACGATGAGTTGTTGCCCGAAACAATAGTTCTTAAGATAAGAAGCTCTTTTTTAACTGCCCCCCTTCCCCGTCTTTAGATTATGTTTGAGTGTGTCAACTTGTAATTTTGAAATGCTTGGATGGTAATTGCTGTATAGTTCCTTGAGCATACGTTGATGAACGATAAGTAACTGCTAATGATGTGGTTGGGAGAGCCGTACATGAATGCTCAAGCTGTGCGAAAAATCAGAAATTTTGCTTGCTGAACGTTTTTTTTTTTCATTTCCAGATGGAACACAGGTGTCTTTGGCCTTTTTTCTCTTCAGTTTTATCTGTTTATTTTTGCTAAGGCATTTTTATTTAGTTTATTCTACAAAATATGCACAAGAGGTGTTGATTCAATGATTCATTCATGCCTCATGAATCCATAATATGCAATGTAAATTTCCTTAATGAATCATATTTGTTAGGGAAGTTGCTGCGAGAAGTTGAACCCGAGTTAATGGATGCTTTAATTGAGGCTACAAAAGATGGTAACCACAGTAGGCTGCGAGCTTTATCTGTATCCAAGGTGTGGTTTGGCAAAGATGACGATGAAGAAGAAGAAGATTTCGAGCAAGAACAAGAGGAGGAGGTACCTGATTTTAACTTTGTCACTGAAAAAAAATCTGCATTGCCTACCTCTGCCACAGAAAGTTTCATTTGCATCCTCTTAGAGGAAAACAAGTTCAACATGTCTGGGATGTGTGAGGAGTCGACTTCCCAATCACCTAGAGAAGAAAGTTTTACCTCTACTTACTTGATTTGATACTTAGTGCCCTAGTTTTTATTAAAAAATCTAAGCATAGACTAGAATCCCTGGCTTCGTATTTACTGAGAGGTGCTGATTTCTACTGGTGTCCTAAGCCATGGAAACCTTATACGTAGGATTAGATACATTAGCCCATACAACATCATACACGTGTGCATGACAATTTTTCTATATCCTAGCAATAAAAGTGATGATTGCCACATATAATTAATAGGTTAATAAAATAACATTTAAATGATTTGAGTCTGCAGAAAAAGCAGATACGCTACGCAGGGAACGTACGTGGAGGGAGAAAGGAAATATATTTTCTTCTGTAAAATACTATCATCACTTAGGATTACACATTCATAGACATGCTTGAAATGAATAATTACTTTACCTCCTCAATATCATAGAGGATATGATAAATTTGAAACATTCAATGTGCCAAATTATCTGGTCTAGTTCATATAATACAAAAACTTACATGAAATTGTCTAAAAAAAAAGTGTTTATCAGAAGACGCAATCTTTGTGGGAGCTCACCTTTGCCTTTAAATTCTTATGTCCCTTTCTTTGAAACCGCATCACTTTCTTTGTCTTTTTCTGCATTTTCTTCTTGTTCTCCGTTTTTCTTTAAAATGACGCTGGATGTGAAAGCAGCATCAATCCATTTCCTCCTCCACCTTGCACGATGTTTGTCTTCCCTAATTGCCCCGTGCAACTTCGGTCAGTAGACTTCACATGAATCTTTCTGCAACAGAATCCATTTGCTCTGCCCTTTATTGGCCAAAAGGGTCTTGGATGAAACCCAAAATTTGAAATCAAATTCTTACATGTATTGGGTAAATTAGTTACTTAGTAACCAAACTTGCTACTTTTTAGTGAGGAGAGACTTATGTTTAACTTTGCATATAAAGTAGTGCAGAGCGGGAGCAGTTTTTCCTACGAAAAACATCAGCAAAAATATTTATCCTGTAATCTATAATAGAGCCATTAATATCCCATTTCCAATTTTGTCAAGGGTTACTCCTACCTTTTTAGAAGTGCACAGCAAGGTTGAATCTTGGCTGTAGGGGTAACTGTCGATACTGCAGATTTAGACGATGAACAACTTTTTTTAATTATCCAAAGATATAATACGTGATAAACAAATTGTAGACAGAGATGGTGTGAGATCTTTATCACCCATAAAATATGCCAAATCTTACATATATTGAGAAAGTGGTTCATTAGTGATGTCATCCATTGGTCATGCATGAAACTTTAGTTCTACACAATGTCCATCTTCCTTCTCTAGCATCTGTTTAGGTTTCTCAATGTTGACTTGCTTTTCAATTTTCAATTCCCAGGAGTATCGTGAGCATTCAAGCATAGCAAGCAGGTGGTTTGACGGTTTAATCAGTAAAGACATTCAAATGGCTACTGAAGTTTTCTCCATTCACGCCATTGATTTTGACCGGCAAGTAAGTTGACAGATATCTCTTACAGTCTGAGCATTTAGTTTTATATATCTGAGCATTCAAATCTCTTGCAGTCCATTTATAGCATCTTGAACAACTCCATGTCGGCCATATAAAAAATATCGATGGGTGTTTGTTCGTTCGTAATCGACCAACAAGTGACACTAGCATCCGAATGAGTTTATTGGTGGTTGGGATAGGGATTCAACTTATATAGCCCTTCTAATAAGCCAAGTTCTCTCCACACGTCTGCTCTCAAAGGTCTGTTGGAAGGCTGGTACCAAATATATATTTTCGTCCTAGTGCTTTCGCCGAAAGCTATACCAAATGGGATTGGATTCCCATGTAAAAGCGTTCCAGCTTTGTCCAAAGTAAACGAAGTTTAGAAAAGCGAAAAATAAAGTAGCAGGAAGTGACCTTCCAAAGACTATATTGAATATCACGTTTTCTTTGTCATATGAGTATTTTTGCCCTCGCTAAAATTAGACAAAGAAACTTCAATAGATAACTTGCCATGAAATTGTCTTAATTAGACTTGACCATATTTCAGGGCACTTTTCTTTTTTCTTTTCATTGACGCTAGAGTCACGTTCATGGCTGAGCCGAAAAGAAATGAAATGATATCATCATTTAATATCGGTTCCATGGGTAATGTCTTTTGTCCGTAATCGGAAGGAAAATGCTTATCGATTTGAATCACCCAAATAAATAAAAAAAAATACTCTCTTTCGGCTAGAATAGATCTTAATCAAACTTCTCATTTTGATTGAAAATACGGTACAAAAATGTAGAAAATCGACACAATCTCTTATTAGTATTTGAGTTTTGATTACTTATGATTCTGACGATTTTCATACAAATTCCCCACTTTCTTTTTCTTTTTTGCTTTTGATAAGGTTCATGTTCATATTGATACATGTCTTTAACCACGATAAGTGAATTTCTTCGATCTCATTGCTAATAAGGACATGCGGATGAGGCCAAAATTTTGAGGGTCATGATAAATGGAATTCCCGTACGTCTCTTCGTAATGCTTTTGACTATACATTTCAATGTGAAATGTATAGTCATTAAGAATTATTTCACATTAATGCATACGAAAGTAGTTCTACAATCTACGAAGAGATGCACCAAAAGAGATGGCATCACTCCTGGGAAATTACCAAATAAGTTTAAAATCTATTACACTTGAGCCAATTCAATTTTAAACATTTGATAATTTGCTAATTATGTCATTTCAGCCAAATTTGATAGAAAATCACTAACGTGATGCCTGGCATTCTAAGTGATAGACCAATGCTAGCATTAACAATTTTTTCTGAATTTTTTATTTTTTATTTTTTTTCCTTTATTTCTTTCTTTGTTTTTTTATTTTACTTTTTTTCTCTTTTCTCATTATGACTGGTGAGGGTCATGGTGATCCTCACCAGCCGTGAAAGCCTCTCCTAGACTAGGCAAGAGCCGCCTCTCTCACAACCAGTGGGGCCGAGGAGGCCCTCGCCCGCAGCCTCGCCAATGCCTTTGCGGCCTTGCTAGGCACAGGAGGCCTTCGTTGCAAGCGAGGGCCTCGCCCAAATCTAGCAAGGGCATTCACAGCCGACAAGAGTCGCCAGTGGCAATTGGAAAAAGAATAAAGAATAATTTTTTTTTTTTTAAAGATATGCGAAAATTGTTCACATTAACAACAACAATCGACCATGCCTTGTAAAACAACTAACATACGTTAATGATTTCCAACCAAATAGACTCCATCAGCAAATTGTCAAAAGATTTAAGACTAAATTAACCAAATTGAAAGGCTTAAAATCAGATTTGCATGAATGCAATAGGTTTAAGATTTTTTTTTTATATAATTTTCCTCATCACTCCCTTTGTATAAATATTCTGGTGTCGACCCTAACCTAATATATTCACCCCTAACACAACAGTCCAAAACACAACAGTCCAAGATCTTTGTGTGTTTGTGTTTGTGTACGCGTCTATTTACATATAATGTCTAGTGCACTTGTTCTGTGCTTACGGGATGCAAACGGGATAGAACAAGGGCATTGTTGATAACCTCGTGTGCCGATTGGTATTAATGTGGTAGAATGCATTCGCTCGCGACCTTCCCAGGCGAAAAAGGGTTAACTTCAGTGCATATGTACTTGTATAGGATTCAACTACATCTGTACTGGCTGGCATCAGCATAAATATTATCCAGGTAAATTCGAATGCAAAAGCACAAACCGAGCGTCAAAGTAAATATTTATAAGAACAGAGCTTAACCTCCCTTTTTTTCTTTTTTCTATCAGACAATTTGCATTATTTTGCTCCTTTTATAACTCTCCGGAATTGATGAAATTAGCAGGCAATGGAAAGGTAAAGGCAAGTAAATAACGTTTAGCGGCATAACTATTCTCTTTTGAGCCATTGCGCAGGATTGAACCCGGCACCAAATTAAAATTAGCACCCCATTATCCACCTGGCACGCGGTTCATACAATCCTGAACCGTAGAACGATTCAACCGGACCCTGGAAAAAGAAAATGTAAATGTTGCAAAATAGATTAGTACAAGAGGTGAGTATCAGCTGGGTAATCATGTATTGCTACAACATAATTGCCTCGCATGGCTTCGGAGGAAACAAGCAGAGGACTTCTGCGCCCTTAGGAGCGCTATGCTAGCTTCTCTCTCATTTTTGACTGGCTTTTCTTGAGTCGACTGTACTCTCCATACAAGCTTTCACAACTCCTATAGGAAGTACGAGGTAGAAAAATATTCAGCATAAACATGGAACCCAAAATTTTATTTTGACAATGTGACAATAGGAGATGTCAACCATGCAAACTCTTGGCAATTGGCATCTGCAAGCTTCAGCAACGGGCAATGTTTGCATGTGCACAGAACAACGAACTAAACATGGTGAAGTTTGTCGTACCAGTTGGAGCGATGAATTAGCCCGACCAACTATAGAGTTGTGCAAATGTTAACTACATGCCATGCGTTACCGCCTGTGGAAAACCATCAAATGGTCTATGGCGTCAAGAGCTGAATGTTAAACAAGTAGTTGATTCAGCAGCAACCCATGGATATTTTTTATACGGCCGACATGGAGTTGTTCAAGATGCTATAAATGGACTGCAAGAGATTTGAATGCTCCAATATATAAAACTAAATGCTCAAACAGTAAGAGATATCTGTCAACTTAGGCCCTGTTTGGTAACCATCCAAACAGGGCCAAATTATGATTCTTTGTTCCCGGAATCAGTTTCGGTCTAGAATCGCATTTGGTAAAATTTTTGTTCCCGGAAACAAATTGGGAATAGAATCAAGAACCAAAAAAGTTGAATCTTGTTCCCGGAACGAATTTGAGAATCAAAATTAAGAAATTTTCTTCTTCCCTTCGGCCAATCTCACGACCGCCGTCCACCACCGCCCGCCACCGTCCGCCGTCTGCCGCCGCCGTCCACCGCCGCCGGCCACCGTCCGCCGCCGGTCTGGCAAGCTCGCCGGAGGCAAGTCCGACCACCGGCGAGGCTCGGCCTCCCCGGATCTGGCGGCCGAGCCTCGCCGATGGCGTGGCGAGGCCTCGTCGGGGCCGGGCGAGGCCTCGTCGGGGCTGGGCGGGGGCTGGGCAAGCCTCGCGATGCCCGGCCCACCGGTGGCAGTGAGGCTCGCCCGGCCCGCCGATGGCACAGCGGAGCCTCGCCCAACCCCGACGAGGCCGGCCTAGCCACCGGCGGGGCTCGGCCTCACCGGATCCAGCGAGCCTCGCCCGAGTTGGCGGGCGAGGCTCGGCCGGCGAGGCTGGCCTCGCCAAGGCCGGCGACGCTCCGGTGAGGTCGCCGGCCGAAGAAGAAGAAGAAGAAGAAGATTATGAAAAGAAAAGAAAAAAGGAAAAAAAAAAAAAGGAAAATGAAAAAAGGAAAAATTAAAAAATTATTTAAAAATTAAAAGAAATTGATTTGGAACAAAATTAGGCTGCGCATGACAAAATTTCTGAAACGGAAATTGATTTCGGCCGAAATCAATTTCTTAATTTCTATTCCCGGACAAGTTTCGAGCAAAGAAACCCGTTTGATAACGACTCAAAATTTCTATTTTTAAAACAGAAATCCGTTTGATAACAGAACAAAATTTCTATTTCTAGGAATAGAAATTGATTAGATAATAATATACGAAATCCTCAAATACAAAATAATAGTTGAAATAATACTAAAACAACATAGGAAATCCTCAAATACAAAATAATAGTCGAAATAATACTAATACATTACAAAAGTTGAAAAAAAAAAAAATCATGGAATTTCCGGCATATTGTTATCCCTTGCCATTTTATTAGCGGTTATTTTCCTAAGCATATTTATTTGGTTTCCCTCATCGGTCAATGTATTGTTTGCAAGCTCATCATGCATAAGTTCAAACAAGTATTGCGGAAGCATGAATATAGGTGCCATCCATGGCGCCTATATAGCCTTGTCATTTTATAAAAAACTAGTATTATACAAGATTATCAACAAAATAAAATTAAAGATGTAAATGAATATATAAGAATTCTATCTTAAAGTAACATTTATGGTTAGGAACCAATTGGGGGAAGGTCAATTTATTTTGATTCTCGAATTGAATCAGTCCAGTTGCTCATCCCTAATTTCTTTATTGTTGCTCAATGAATCTTTAAGGCCCTTGCATAGCAAAAGAGAGATTCTCTTGAATCTCTTGCCTTCGAATTAAAATTCAAGGTTGTGTAACAATCTAATTATTTTGATTTTGCAAGAATTTTGAATCCGTAAAAAATAAGGTTAAATTTCTAGACACTTTTTTTATTCATCTATTATGTAAGAACTTTTCTTCAACTAGCTATGCGCGTGCCTTTTCTAGGAGGAAAGAGCCCCATTGTTTTTAAGTAAGCATTTAAGAATTTTGGTCATTTTTTAAAATTGGGGACCCATTCGATTGCCTTTCATCCTAAAGAGGAAGTTATAAAAAAAAATGCAAAAAAAAAAAAAAAAAAAACACGAGCAAAATAAGAAAAAGAAAATTAGCAATAATTTGTGAAGTTGTGGTTATGAGTGAATTAAGTTAGCAAGAAAGCACAAAGTTCTTTTATATGGTTTGATTTTAGTTTCTGATTTCTATTTCGTAAAGCGAGAAGTTAAAAATTTCAGCTTCTGATTTCTTCAATTTTTCTATTTTTGAAATAGAAATCTGTTTCAAAAATAGAGAAATCAAATTACGTTACCAAACGGATTTCTGTTCCAAATCTATTCCGGGAACAGAGAAACAGAGAAATCGAAAAACATAAATTTTATCATGCGCACCCTTAATGAACACGGTACCAAACGCGATTCTATTCCGAATCGGAAATTTTGGACATTACCAAACGGCTTAGGGCCTGTTTGGCAACTTGCCCAAGTGCCAAATTCTGATTTTTTGTTCCCGAGAATCGTTTGGGACGAGAATCGCGTTTGGTAAATTTTTGTTCCCAGGGAACAAATTTGTCCCGGGAACAATTTTGGACAAGATTTGAGAATCTAAAAAAATTGATTCTACGTCGAGAATCGAAAAAGAATCAACACGGTAAAACCTTGTTCTTCTCTTTCAACATCTCGGTTGCCATTCGCCATCGCCCGCCGCCCGCCGCGGTACGCCGCCGGTCGCGGTACGCCGCCGGTCGCCCGGTCGGCGAGGTCGCGGAGGCTCGCCGAGGCCGGGGCGGGTCGGCGAGCTCGCCGGAGGCAAGCCTAGCCACCGGCGAGGCTCGGCCTCGTCCCGGATCTGGCGAGGCCCGGCCTCGCCGGTGGCCAGCAGCTCGCCGGCCAGGCGAGGCTCGGCCTCGCCCGGATCGGCGAGGTCGAGCCTCGCCGGTGGGCGGGCGAGGCTCGGCCTCGGACAGATCCGGGCGAGGCCGAGCCTCGCCCCGCTGCCGAGGCTCGCCCGGCCATCGGCGAGCTCGCCCGGCCCGCCGGTGGCCAGGCTGGCCTCGCCGAGGCCGGGCGAGCCGGCTGGCCACGGCGAGGCCGAGCCTCGGCGGGCCGGGCGAGCCTCGCCCGGCTGCCGAGGCTCGGCCGGCGAAGGCCGACCTCGGCGAGGGCGGCGGCGCTCCGGTGAGCGTCGCGACCCTCGTCTGGCGTCGCCGGTCAGTGACCGGCCAAATGAAGAAGAAGAAGAATAGGAAAAAGGGAAAAAAAAAAAAAAAAAAAAAAAAAGGAAAAAAATAAAAGAAAAAAGTAAAAAAGTAAAGAAATTATTTAAAATTTATTTAAAAATCAAAATAAATTATTTAAAATTTATTTAAAAATCAAAAGAAATTAATTTGGAACAGAATCAATTAATACGGTACTAAATGCAATTCTATTCGAGAATAAAAAATTTTGAACGGTTACCAAACGCGCTTTTTACTCGGGAATCGGTTCCGAGAAGAATCAAAAAGAATCGGTTTCGATCGGAATCGGCTCCGGGAATGTAATCGTTACCAAACGCGCCCTTAAAATGCTTAAAATCAGTTCGGGAACGAGAATAAAAAAGAATCAGTTCTGATCAAAATCTACTCCTAGGAACAGAATCGTTACCAAACACGCCCTTACTTGCCAGTCAAAATCAATGGTATGAATGGAGAAAACTTCATTGGCCAATTGAATGTCTTTACCGATTAAACCATCAAACCACCTGCTTGCTATGCTTGAATACCCACGACACTCCTGGGAATTGAAAATCGAAAATTGAGAAACCTGAACAGATGCTAGAGAAGGAAGATGGACATTGTGTAGAACTAAAGTTTCGTGCATGACCAATGGATCACATCACTAATGAATCAATTTCTCAATATATGTAAGATTTGGCATATTTTATGGGTGATAAAGATCTCATGCCATCTCTGCCTAACAAAAAGTTTATCATGTATTATATCTTTGGATTATTTTAAAAAGTTGATCATCATCTAAATCTGCGGTATCGACAGTAACCTATACAGCCAACATTCAACCTTGCTGTGCACTTCTAAAAAGGTAGGAATAGCCCTTGACAAAATTGGAAATGAGATATTAATGGCTCTATTATAGAAAACAGGTTAAATGTTCTTAACAGGTTAAAGTTTTTTTAGGAAAAACTGCTCCCACTCCGCACTACTTTCTATGCAAAGTTAAACATAAGTCTCTCTTTTCCACTAAAAGTAGCAAGTTTGGTTACTAAGTAACTAATTTACACAATACATGTAAGACTTTGATTTCGAATTTTGGGTTTCATCCAAGACCCTTTTGGCCAGTAAAGGGCAGAGCAAATGGATTCTGTTGCAGAAAGATTCATGTGAAGTCTGCTCACCAAAGTTGCACGGGGCAATTAGGGAGGACAAACATCGTGCAAGGTGGAGGAGGAAATGGATTGATACTGCTTTCACATCCAGTGTCATTTTAAAGAAAAATGGAGAACAAGAAGAAAATGCAGAAAAAGACAAAGAAAGTGATGCCGTTTCAAAGAAAGGAACACAAGAATTGAAAGGCAAAGGTGAGCTCCCACAAAGATTGCGTCTTCTGATAAACACTTTTTTTAAGACAATTTTATGTAAGTTTTTGTATTATATGAACTAGACCAGATCATTTGGCACATTAAATGTTTCAAATTTATCATATCCTCTATGATATTGAAACAGTAAAGTAATTATTCATTTCAAGCATGTCTATGAATGCGTAATCCTAAGTGATGATAGTATTTTCCAGAAGAAAAAATATTTCCTTTCTCGCTCCATGTACATTCCCTGCGTAGCGTATCTGCTTTTCTGCAGACTCAAATCATTTAAATGTTATGTCATTAACCTATTAATTATATGCGGCAATCATCACTTTTATTGCTAGGATATAGAAAAATTGTCGCACACGCACATATTATGTTGTATGGGCTAATGTATCTAATCCCACTATAATGTTTCCATGGGTTAAGACACCCGTAGAATCAGCACCTCTCAGTAAATACGAAGCCAGGGATTCTAGTCTATGCTTAGATTTTTTGATAAAAGTTAGGGCACTAAGTATCGAATCAAGTAAGAATCAAGTAAGTACAGGGAAAACTTTCTTCTCTAGGTGATTGGGAAGTCGACTCCTCACACATCCCATACATGTTGAACCTGTTTTCCTCTAAGAGGATGCAAATGAAACTTTATGTGGCAGCGGTGGGCGATGCAGATTTTTTTTTTAGCGACAAAGTTAAAACCAGGTACCTCCTCCTCTTGTTCTTGCTAGAAATCTTCTTCTCCTTCATCATCATCTTTGCCAAACCACACCTCGGATACAGATAAAGCTCGCAGCCTACTGTGGTCACCATCTTTTGTAGCCTCAATTTAAGCATCCATTAACTCGGGTTCAACTTCTCACAGCAACTTCCCTAACAAACATAATTCATTAAGTGAAGTTTACACTGCATATTATGGATTCGTGAGGCATGAATGAATCATTGAATCAACACCTCTTGTGCATATTTTGTAGAATAAAACTAAAAAGAAAATGTCTTAGCAAAAATAAATAAATAAAACTGAAGAGAAAAAAAGCCAAAGACACTTGCGTTCCGTCTGGAAATGAAAAAAAGGCGTTCAGCAAGCAAAATTTCAAAATTTTCGCACGGCTTGAGCATTCATGTACGCCTCTCCCCAGCACGTCATGAGCACTTACTTATCATTCATCAAGGTATGCTCAAGGAACTATACTGCAATTACCATCCAAGCATTTCAATAGTGCAAGCTGACATACTCGAACACAATCTACAGGGGGAAGGGGGCAGTTAAAAAAGAGCTTCTTATCTTAAGAATTATTCTTTTGGGCAAGAACTCATCGTGCAATAGCGAACATAGCAAGGAAGATACCAGGTGAACCGGCAAGAAAGGTGAAAAGACTCCCACAAACACACACATCCACACTCACAAAAACATGAATAAAACTTGACAGTACCAATGAAATTGAACTGCCTTCGCTTTCCTTCTCAAACATCCGGTCCCAGTATCTGCGACAAATCAACAAACATCGCAACGGCATGAACAAGTGACAACTCAGACCAAAAGCCTCAAGAGAAAAGGCCACGCATTGCAGGAATATCACCTTCGCAAGCATCTGAGCGTCCAACGCCGCTTGACTCCAGAGAAGCCACTCCCCAATTCCCCTTTTAAAAGAAAGGATAATTCTACAGTGCTACTTTATCGAACATCATTATATCCACGAAGCCCGTGAAAGCTCAGAATCGCGCCGCCTCCAAGACGCATTTCTTTGTCCCCAGCGCTTGGATCTGGGATGGGAAAAGGAAGCGAGTTCCATGCCCCAGGGGACGTCGCGGCCGAGCCTCGCACTTCCTCCGGTTGAGGCTCTTCTGGACGTCGGAGTAGGCGTCGCTGCCGTCATCTTCTCGGGGGATCGTACGATGGCGGGCGGTTGGGGAATCTGAGCCCGCGCGGCCGGTGATGGACGTCGCGGTGTGCCGAAGGGGCCACACCGTCTGGAACAGACAACGGTGAGGACGCGAGGTCTTTCCAAAGGGCGGAAGAGATATCTGTAGTGGATAACGGCTCTCGCTTCATTTTCCCGTATCTTGGCTCCCTTTTTTTAAGTTGATTGCTTGACAAATTTCATTACTCATATTTTCAATTCAACTCATATACGATTACACCACGATACAAAAGAAGAAGAAGTTAGAAACAAGCCTTCATAAGGGAAATGACATTTGAAGATGATCAGGTGACATGTTTATTCATTGAACCTACATTACATGGTTTAAAGAGACAACTCCTCAACAATTTCGCTGTCCATAAAACTTGATGGCCTACCGCTTTGGCTTCTCCATCCACTCGGCTGCACTTCCCTCCAGCATTCTCACTCCTTGCATGAGCCATTTGGGCTTTCGCATTTCAAGCGCAATATATGCTATGGAAATCCCGATGATAATTCCAGAGGAATAACCTATCCACACTACTTTCCATTTGAACCTACTCCCATGTCCTTCATGGTCAAGAGTTGACGAGGACGATGGTGGAGGAGGTTGAGCATCGCCAAGGCATGCCTTTGACAATGGAGTACCACATAAGCCTGGGTTTCCACCGAATGAGTTGCTTGAAAATGTGCTTAATTGCTTGTCTTGAGGAATTTGACCAATAAGTCGGTTATTCGAGAGGTTTAAGTACCCAAGGGATGCCAAATCTCCCAATGTTGTAGGAATTCCCCCACTAAGCATGTTCGAAGATAAATCAAGCCATCCAAGATTAGTCAAGTTTCCTAAAGTCAAAGGGATGGAACCAGTAAGGTGGTTGTACGAAAGGTTGAGCCCTACAAGAGAGTGAAGATGGCCAAAAGTTTCAGGAATGTCTCCTTGGAAAGAGTTGTATGACAAGTCAATGGTCGTGAAGATGGTTAAGATCTTCACTAGCTTTGTCTCTTGCCCTTTCATCATCACGGTGACAGTATTTTCATAAAACGCCCCTATGGAAAACCATGTCATATACAATGGTTCATGTTGCCCAATTGTTGTATTCTTCATGCCTCTAAGGTTCATTATCAAGTTGGCTGGTAATGGACCGCCAAAGTTGTTGTCGGACAGATCCAAAATGCGTAACTTCAAAAAGATGAGATCTCCCTTCGAAATGTTCAAAAGACCGTTAAAATTGTTGGACCGCAAAATGACAACTTTTAGTTCTGGAAGTTTTCCCAACCATCTTGGGAATGTATCCTCTATCCGATTGCTACTAAGATCCAAAATTTCCAAATTTGTACAATTGACAAGGGATCGGGGCAACACGCCTTCAAACCAATTTTGGCTCAAGTCAAGAGTCGTCAAGCAATTTTTGGAAGAAAATGATTGAGGAATTGTGCCTTCTAGGTGATTCATTTGCAAGTCCAAAATTGACAGGTACGTGCTAAAATTTGTTATGCATTGAGGCAAGCTACCTGTTAAGCCGTTGTTGGACAAGTCGATGAACCCGAGCCAGGTGGCATTGCACATCAAAGAAGGAATCTTTCCCGTTATATTGTTACTTGCAATGGAATAATAGAATGTGATAGGTGATGGAAGTGGGATTTGGCCTCCAAACATGTTGTTGGACAAATCTATCATAGTCAATGTGGTGTTTGAGAAAACCTCTATGGGCCACCGTCCTGTAAAAATTTTATTGGAGATAAGTAAAGATTCAAGAGCAAGCAAGGACAATCTAAAAGTAGTGAGGCTAATCTTACCATGAAATTTGTTGGATTGCAAATCAAGGTACTCCAGATGCGGTGCTTCCAGCCATCGTGAGGGGATCTCACTAAACTGATTGTGACTGAGAAGTAGTGTTTCTAAGTTCACACATTTGACTAGGGAGCACGGTAGTGGCCCTTGTAATTTATTGCTTGCCAAATCTAGCCTTTTTAGATGAGTTATATTACCAAAACATACCGGTATATTCCCAAAGAGATTATTATTAGACAAATTTAAAGACTGGAGTGAACTCAATTGGCAAATTGAACGAGGGATCTCACCAGTGAAACCATTGTTTGAGGCATCAAAGCCAAGTATAGAAGGTGGAGGGATCAAGAGTGGTCCTTGGAATGAGTTGTTATGAAGGTCAATAAAAGACAAACTCTTCCAATGCATTTGTTGTGTACCTCCCTCTAGAAAGTTATGAGAAAGAACTAATGTGTCCAGTGTATCATGACTTATTTCCCAAAACCACTTTGGGATCTCCCCACTAATCCTATTGCAAGATAGGTCTAAGTGTGTTAATGTTTTTAACGAATATAAGAAATAAGGGAACTCAATCAAGTTGCAAGAAGTCAACTGCAACGATTGAAGAGAAAATGATGAATGAGAGAGATTCCAATAAGTCATTTTTGGAATTGCACTCAGATTACGCAAAATGTGGGACTGAGCAAGGTCATTACCAGAAAGGTCGAGCAATTGAAGATGGCGAAGGAGGAGGAGGGAGCTATTAGAGTGGAGAGCACCGCGAAGCCAACTACAAGCAAGATTAATAGTAATGACGTTACCATTAACATAGTCACAAGTGACACCAACCCACGAGCAACAATCTATATCCTTGTTCCATGAGTTTGTCCGTGGAGAAGAGTCATAACAAGAGTTCGATGCCATGCTATCAAGCGTGAAAGAGTTCTTAAAATGGAGCAAGGCATCGCTCTCGTCAAGGGGGCAAAGGATCGGGGTAATGGGACGGACCATAAAGGGGGGACTCACAATGGGGTGGGGAGAGGATATGGAGGAATGTAGATGGGGCAAATAAGAGAAAAAGAGAAAACAAAGGAGGTCGATGATCTGATGCCACCCCATTTTGCAGTTTAGTAGGCAAACAAGAGCTTCGACTTATAAAGTGTGAAGTGACGAACACCAAGTCTTCCGATACGATGAGTTGTCTTTGCGACAGCTCATAATGTTATTCTAAGTAAAATTTGATGAGAGATTGAAGATTGGCTTGACTATTGTTTGATTACCCACTTCGGTGGGATAATACAGAGAACTTGATGCCATCTCTTTTGGGCGCATGTCAACGCAGATTGCTGCATTCGAAATAACAAAATATATTTCGTGATAGTAAATAAAAAGTGTAATATTATATCTTCAGTTTTAGCACGCGTACGAAATCCAAACTATTTGGATGATCTCGATTTGTTCAAATCTGGTGAGCCCATTAATCCGATTCAAGCTCGTATTCGTCAGGCGGGAACAGAGTATATTCGCTCTGACTGCGGATTTGTCTCTCAATTGATTAGCTTTATCTTATGAAAATTGATTAAATGACTATTCTTAATTTACTGTGATGAAAACAATCTGTCATGGATCATAAAAAAAATAACAATTAATTCGAAATTATTAAGACATCCATTCCTCATCCGTTACTCTCGCAGTTATGCAAAAATAGTTATATTAGCAAAACTCTTATCTAATATCTTCGAGGAGGCGCGCGGTCTAAGTTTAAAAGCCACGCAAGAAGAAGGAACTTAAATATCCGGTGGGTTCCGGTCAAAGTGGATTTGTTGACACAAAAATCCTGTTGGATTGGGAGTGCCTTTCGTTGGCCGTGCAGAAGAATTCCTTCAAGCCGTGTCGTGAACTTCCCAAAAAAAATGACGAACAGCGAAGTAAGAAAGGGGTTCGCCCTGGGTGACACTCTTTTTATCGATGGCACGGAGCAATGTTGACCAGGGTGGCTCTTGCGCCGCGAGTTTACATCTGATGGAGCTATTTTATTTCCACGAACTTTCGCAACACAATCATTCAATGCGCCGATTGTGGGAAAAGCCATGTTAGATCAATGGGAACGTGGAAAAGAAATGGCGTCGGAGACTTCGTATAAATGTTTGAAAGAAACTCTGTCCTTTGCTTGCACTGGACATCGCGTGGATGACCAATGACATCGAATTGGACAGATTCACATTACAATGTTGATCATTGGTGAATAAAAATAGCTTTCATCATAAACTACTTGGGAAAATTTTCTGTATTTCTTCAAATCAATCCGATGAGCACAAGCTACATTACTTATGGTAAAGGGGGAAAATGTACAAACCACAACGAAAACATATATTTGTGGCCTGTCAACATAGCTGGTAACAAGCGAAGAAGAAGGAAAAAGGAAAAAAAGAAAAAAAATAATCAAGAAGTCGTTTCTTAAAATAAAATAAAATAAAATAAATGACCATAGTCACCTTGGGTCTCTTTGATTTTATTATTATTTTTTTACATTTTCTGTTTTATTTACTTGCATCTTCATATTTTGTTATTTTACTTTTTTAATTTGATATAAAATTTTATCCTAACAACACATTAACATGAAAAGCTTAAAGTGGATTGAATGAGTTAATATTTCTTTTCATAATTAGGATTAAGTATGAATGTATTTTGGAAATATGGGCTAAGTTTGGTATGAATTAAGTCAGAGTCAAGTTGGGTATAAATTAACAAAATTGTATTTCATAAAATGGATCGATATAGGTCATATCATTTTCGACTCGGGCTACTTATTTGAGGGGACGTCAAAAGGCCACACGGATTTGTTGACTTCTATAAAAGAACAAGAAAAAGGGGAACACTTTAATCACGTCGGGTGGAGTACCTTTTCTTGGCCGCACGGAAGATTATTTCAAGCCGTGTTGCGAACTCCACGACAATACGAACAGCGAAGTAAGAAAGGGGTCGCACTGGGTGACACCCTATTTCTCAATCATAAGAGTGTTGACCACGATGGATTTTGTGCCGTGAATTTACATTAAATGAATTTTTTTTACTTATATATACCGTAGGCTTGGAATTAATTTAAATTTGAAAAATATTCAAGCATGTGTGTAATTATAATTCTACTTTATTGATTAAAATGGATTATCTACTATCAATTTTCCCTATGAATGTGGGTAATGATACTCGAGCTGAATCACGTAAATTTTTTAGGTCATTTAAAATTTCTCATTTATTTCTTCAATGATTTCACATCGACTCATATTGCAAAATCCGATATTAGTTTCTGCATTATATTATAACAAAAGGCATCACTTATTGAATTGAAATTGAAGGATGATTTCATTTCTATTATTTTCGGCTCATCCCTTAACGTAACTTTAACATCAATGAAAAGAGGAAGAATTGACCTAAATATGTCCTAAAACTACTTCATTTGGACTCTGAGATGTTAAACTTCGGAGGTATTTCCTCCTAGGTAGGGAAGAAAAAATATATATCTAGGAATTAGGGGGGACGGAGGGAAGGTAGACTCCCCCTTCTATTCTTTGCAATAGGCTACCATCGAGTAGACAGGCATTAAAACCTCCCACGTCTTGGGCGATGGAGTGGAACTCAAAAGGGTGCGATGGAGTGGAACTCAAAAGGGTTCTTCGTGGGTCAACCTGCGCTCAGTGTCTACTAACCAACGTGTTAGCGTAAAACGAGAATAGCTATGCCGAATGCCGATCTCCTCCCATGTCCAGGCTTTGTATTAAATAATATTTCGTCCACGGGCGCAAGTAGTTCTTTCTGAGCATGTGCTCAACTCGGTCAAGCGTTATTTAGTCACCCTTGCCTTTCCAATGCCTGTTAATTTTTATCAAAATCGTAGAGTTGTAAACAGAGCTAATTACTGCAAATCATCTGATAGAAATTAAAAAATGGAGGTTAAACTCTCTTCCTGACACTCAGAAAAGAGTACGCACGGAACAAGAACATTAGACATTTCAAATTGCATATCTGATACCTACCAAGACCTGGGACGGTTGTGCTTTAGGAGTGAATATATTGCGACCGGATCGAAATGGCCAACCCTAAAAGATGGAAATTGCACTGATTTTATCATGATAGCTACAAGAATCGGATGTTAAAACGGGTGACATTTTAAATCGCTCCCGTACCATCTCGTTCTACCCAGATGAAGGCTTGAAGATTGGTTTGAAAATTGTTCCATCGCCCACTTCGATGGGATATTACAAAAGCAGTGATGCCACCCCTTTTAAGTGCATCTCCCGTCAGATTGCTGCACCAGCGGCAATTGAATATCTTTTAGACGCACTAATGTAAACCAATCTTTTCAGACTGCCGATAAATTTTTCACATGAAAGAGATAGAGTTTTCACATGAAAGCGCCTTGATCAACCCAAAATGCATAGTCAAAATCATAAGCAAGAGGCGTACAGGAGTTCCATAAAATTTATTACTTTTTTTGTTAGTGACGTGTATCAATTTGGAGATGAACCTCATAAAAGCAAAATAGGATGAGAAAAAAGTGGGGAACTCTAATGAAAAATTGTTGGAGTCGTGTGCAATCGAAATTCGTTTGGAATTTGCCGGAATCATATGCCAACAAGAGATTGTGTCGATTTTCTACATTTATGTCTCGAATTTTCAACCAAAAAGACAGGTTTAATTAAGATAAATTCTTGTCAAAGAGGGAATATATATTTGGGTGATTCGAACAGAAACGCCTTTTCCATTTCGATTATGGACAAAAAAGACATTAGTTGTTGAACTGAAATTGAAGGATGATTTCATTTAATTTGTTTTTGGCTCATCCGTGAACGTGACTTTAGCATTGATGAAGAAAAAAAGAAGTAGCCAAAAACATGGTCAAATCTAATTAAGACCATTTCATGGCAAGGTTTTCTGTAGAAGTTTTTCATTCTAATTTTAGCGGGTAAAAATCACTCGAAAGACAGAAGAAAATGTGATGGTCAATTCTTTCTTAACGTCCTTTTCTGGTTATTTGGAAGCCACTACCTGCTGCTTTATCTTCGCTCCTGTAAACTTTATTTACTTTTGACAAAGCGGAAACGCTTTTACATGGGAAGCCAATCCCGTTTGATGTGGCCTTTCGATGAAAGCACTCGGAAACATAATATATATTTGGCTACCAACATAGCCTTAAGAGAAGACTTGTGTTTGTACCTTCGCATTTTGGAAGGGCCATATAAAACATATTCATGGTAATGGAATAGTCAATAATCCGATCTAAGCTTGTAGATTGGGTAACACATGTGAGCCCACCGACAATTCTAGAGAAAACTTGTGTCCATTACTTCACACTTGAGAAGGGCTATATAAGTTGAAGCACTCTCCATCATCAATAAACTCACTTGCATGCTAAATTGCCAAATGGGGTGGCATCAAATCTTCAGTCTCCTCTTTTCCTACTTCTCCCCTTCCCTTTGCTTCGCCCTTTGTGTCACGACCTCCTTTTTTTCCGTCCGGGGGAAAAGGAAGAGTGTTTAGGCGAACCGATGGCCCTAGATTAGGCGCGGGCTCTCCCAAGCCCATACCTCGCGCAACATTGGATTTTGAATTTTAATTCTTAACAACCTATGTAATTCTAGGAGTCGCCACTAGCCTATTGGGGTCGGCTAGAAACCAATCAAGACACGGGAGTGTTGTCTTGATTCCTACGCAACCAGAGATTTCTAGGAACGGGGACTTGTTTACGCCAATGTTTCTATTAACGCCCTTGCGGTACTACTAACTTGGAAAGTTGTTTATCTAAATGGCCACACAATCTTGATTACCAATTATAATCTTTATGAAACCACTAAGTGTCCATGCAAATGTTTTTGTAGTTTTTTTTTTCTTTTAATGTCTAAACTAATCCTAACATAATTTAGAAGAGAAATTTACACTCAAATTAATGAAAAGCAGCGCGTAAGTAAACATCCAAGAAATTGAAATGACTTGAAAATAAAACGGAAAATATAAACCCGATACAAGTCAAGCAAATAATATTACATGGCCTTGTTATCACGCCCGGGATAGGACCCCCATGCGCAAAATGAGAATTCAAATATGCATAAAATTGCTCTATGTGCATGAAATTACTTTAAATAGTTTTAATCTATGAAAAATGGATTATTTACAAAAATGGTTATAAAATACCAAAAATAGCATTAAATTAGGAAAATGACCTTTTAAAATTAGGAAAATTTCATATATGTCATTTCTATCCTAATTTGATGCTATCTAACATTTTTTGATATTTTTGAAAATTTCATATTTTTCTCTTTTTTTTAATTATTTTTTTAAAAAAAAAATAATAAATTCTTTAAGCCGATCTATGCTAACATGGAGTAACACAGCACATGAATATCACAATAATCAAGCTCAAATCGACCGTTTCAAGATCGAAGCTTAGTTTGGGCATTTTGTCGAACACTTGGTGTGCATTAAACTAGCCCCAATAGCCTCCTCGAGACATGTTTGCAGCCTTCAATCTCCACTCATAAGCAATCTCATGTGGAACTAAAGTATCAAGATTATACCACCACATGCAAAGAACAAGATTAGATAGAAATCATAGCTAAAAACACACTAGAACCAAGCTAAAATCGTCCTCAAATGCACGGGTTTGAGCTGATTTTGCAAATCTGGATTTGAACCCAAGTCAAGCAAACAGGTTACATGCCCATATTCAAGCCCCGACACCCATCACATACGAGATCTAAGGGAAATATTACTTGATCCGAATGAAAGTAGGTAACATGAGCTTTCAAATGCAACAAACATCATAGAAAATGACCAACCGGACACATCAAAACAACCTCTTCAAAAGCACACATGCAAAACTCTTGAAGAGATTTCAACACTTAGAAAAATTCCAGCCTCAAAACCAGTTTCTTGGACTAGTTTTCCTCTTAATTTTTCACTATTAAAACATGTTCAAATTCGAACAAAAATACATCTAGGATACTTACCTTGCTTCATAGTATCTTTTGCAAGTGGTTCTTGGCCAAGGAAACCGAGAAATTGTCCTCTGGAAGCACGTGGAAGTTGGCTTCTTCAACTGGAAATGAGATCTGCAGAAAAGAAGAACTGACAATGAAGGTTTTCGTTGACCTCTAAAATTAGACTTCAAGACGTCTTTTGTTGGAAAAATTGAAACCAAGCCAAACTATATTTATTATAGTTTGGGGTAAAAGTAAATATTTTCCTCATTTGTCTCTCAAATTTCTCAAAAAACACTGGATTTCCCTCACTTGTGACCAATCGGGCTCAACACTTAGAAAAATTTCCAGTGTTTCTTGGCCCGCCAGGAGGGTGTACTTTCGGGGGGCTTTAGGAGGCCTTCCCGATCTCCATTTAAGACGTGCGACCTATGGATGGAAAGATATTTGAGTGGAGTTTCACTCTATAGTTGAAGGTTTTGGCTAATTTTTGTCGAAGGGTTGTGAAAATCTCACTTTTCTCTCAAAAGGTTGATCTGGAATTTCTGGGTTTGCTTTTCTGGAGTTGCTTCTGAGGGCCTCTTTGGGGGACGATTCCGAGCTCTCTCCTCTCTCTCTCGTCTCCTATCTCTCCTCTCTCGAAATACCTTGCTTCCGTGACCTTATCCCCCGAATTAGAGGATTTTTGGTCAGCCTTTTGTCCACCTACCAGGCCTGTCAACAGGGCTACTTCACCCACTCTCTGACCTAGCCAATTTTTTTCAATTCTACAGCTGTTGAGTGTGCAGGTTTTGCTGCGATTTTCCGGTGTTGTCAGCAGAGAAAATATTGGGTACGTCTTATGTAGACAGCGTGGCAAACAAGAAGGCAGTCGCAGCGCGACACGTGTCTCGTGGGACCCACGATTTCAGGAGCTCGCGTCTCTCCATCTTTTGCGCTTCTGTCTCTCTCCTCTCTCCGAAATAACTCTGGGCTGGTGGCTCGGCTCGGCTCGGCTGGCAAAAGAAAGGACGACTCCCGCTTAAAATTTCTCTCCTCACTTGAATATTTTGGGTTTCGTCTCTCTCTCTCCTCGTGAAGAGCAGAGAACGAGCTGCACCTCCTCTCTGTTTCCTTTTCTCAGCGCATCCCACCCCCACCCCACGAGCGGCCCCCGCCTCCGGAGGAGGCAGTGCTCGAGCCGTGCGGCCGGCGGAGGAGGCGGCGGCGTTGTGAGCGAGGATGGGAAGGCGGAGGAGGCCAAAGCGGCGCGGCGGCCGTGGAATCGAGGCCGAGGAGGGCGGTGAACCCTCCGCCGTCGTTGAGGAACGGCGAGGCGTTTCACGACACCGCGGGCGGCACGCTCAGCGGGGACAAGGAGAATTACGCCGCGCAGCAGCAGCAGTTGCAGCCGCAGCCGAAATCCGTGTGGTTACGAGACTTCGTGGGGGAGGGCGAGAGGAAGGAGAAGAAGAGGCTTCTCTGCGCCCTCCCTCTTTCCGACCGGCAACCGACGAACCACCGCACCGGACCGGCGAGAGGACCGCGAGACCTAGCTCCCTCCCTCTTTCCGACCGGCGAACCACCGCACGGGACCGGCAAGAGGACCGCGACCTCCTTCCCTCTCTCTCTCTCGCCCTCCCTCTGTCCGACCGACGAACCACCGCACGGGACCGGCGAGAGGACCGCGAGCAATCGACGAACCACTACACGGGACTGGCGAGAGGACCGCGACCTCCCTCTCTCTCTGCCCTCCCTCTTTCCGACCGGCGAACCACCGCGAGCAAATCAGATGTTTTTGTAGAGATCTCCCATCGTCGCCTTCATCTTCTTTTCCCCCCTTTTTTTGTTTTGTTGGTTTTTTCCCTAGTGTTCGATGGTGGATGCGGGAGTTGCATATGCTCAACGGCTTCTTCGGCGACCTCCCGAGGCCAGCGACGTCATCGGCGCTTGCTCCTCGACGAACGCGTTGTCATCGTCTCCAGACTCGGGGCTCTCGTGGTTCATCGAGAACATCCGATGAAGGACAACGAGGACGGCGGAGTTGCCGGTGGCGGGATTAGGGCTGATTCGAGCCGGGAGTTCTGCGATAGGTTCCTCGGCCGACGTGCTCGTTGACTCCCCGGAGATGGGTCCGCGGAGATAGGCGACGGGTCGGCGACAAGGAGGAGCTGGATCGTCATCCGACGGCTGGGTCGAGGCTGCGAAGGTTGATGGGGCTAACGTTGGTGGTGAAGCCTATGATCCTGCTTCTAAGAAGCTCAGGAGGTACGTTGATTAGGTTCTCTTGCACTTCTCGTGTGATTATTAAGCTTATTATATGATGCATTCTGATTGCTCAGGTGGGTTCACTAAAACCTAAGAAGGCAATTTCTGATGCCATTTTACGACAAGCAAAAAGGCCTTGCAATTATTACTGTTGTGAAAGTTGGTATGATGGTACCGGCCTTGTGGTTGCTCGTAGGGAAGACGGCTCATGGTCTCCACCTTCTACAATTTCTTCATGTGGAATAGGGTGGGGAGCAAAGGTAGGCTCGTTTTATCGTATCCCTGGATTTTGATTTCATCAACCTTAAGGGCCAAGCGTCAAAACCAACAAGTGTTTTTGGCTTTCATGCAATCTGCATATTAACCACGTGTATCAACGTGCTCAAAATGATTGTTTAGATAATAAACATCAATTTGATTTTTTACTCCATCCGGAATGCTTGACGTATTGTCTGCTTCATTTCCATGGTCTCTGTGAGAATTTTCCTTTGTAAATGTCTGGTCTGTCATCCTTCTATTTCATGGAATGTGCCATTTGTTTCTCCTTTCTGGAACTCTATCTAAGAACAGTATTTCTCAGGATGAGATTTGGACTTTTTGTTTGATTACCATGTTGCCATTGAGTTTTCAAGTTCCTTTCTGCATCTCTGTTCCCTTTCTCTGAATTTGTGTTTTGCTTTATTGTGGAAGTGGGAGAAGTCCCTGAGCCAGAGATTGCCCTTGTGTTGCTTATAATCGTTCCCTTTCTGTTAACATGTCTATCACATTAATAGCTTCTGCTTGTGTGGCTTAAGCTCAAGCAAAGAAGTCTTGCATAAAACATAAAAATCAACTAAAGAAATCTTTAGTCGATTCCCCTTCCTCCCGAAATGATAACAACAATAATAGTAAAAATCAAATACATAAATGAAAAGATTATCCTTGCAAGAAATGTTTGATTTTGTGTTATATTTTTATGTAGAGATATCCTTATTCCAGTCAATAGTAACCAGTCAAGGGTGATTGCAGGCTGGAGGAGAATTGACAGACTTCGTTATGGTGTTGAGAACAACTGAGGCTGTGAAGACATTTGGTGGTACTGCTCATTTTTCAGTTGGGGCTAGTTTGAGTGCAGCAGTTGGTCCCATTGGAAGGGCTGCTGAAGCTGATGTATGAGCAGGGGATGGTGGCTGTGCTGCTTGTTATACGTACAGCTACAGTAAAGGTACTCATCTATATAGCTATTTTTCCTTTTAAACTGTGGAGTTGTCCTCTGGACTGATTTTTGGGGTATGTATACATTGCTATGCAAAAAAACATTGATAGTATCCTATGATATTAACCGTTTTAATGTGATAGTAATTTCTCTATTTTTATTAAGTCCTAAGTGGATGCAATAATAGTCTCGGGACATAGAAAAACTGCTCATTTTGCAAAGGATCTTGTTCACTCTCTTTCTTTCTTCCTCATTTGTCTCTGTTGCTGAGGTGAGCTATGTAGTCTAGCTTGTATGGCATGGGTATCTGTCCTTAGGCAGTCATGTAAAAGACTATTCTCCGATTACTTAAAATACTCTTCTAGTTATATATTCAATAAAATGATGATACTCTTTACCTTTTCAAGCTATGTGAAGCTGTTTTCATTAGATCATTGTTTGAAAAAGTTTCTACAAAGAGCATTTCTTGAGAAGCTTGCTTGTTGCCCATTTCTTAGTGCCAAAGAAAGGGGAAAAGGAGAGACATTAGTTGAGAAAGCTTCTGCAGGGATATTTTGAATAAGCAATCATTTGAGAGAACACCGAGCTTGATTCGTCATAGATCCTACTTAAATTGAGATGCTCATAGTAAAAAGTTGGAGAGGTTTAGAATTTGTATTTCTCATTTTCCTATCATTTCATTGCCAGCAGTCTGTGGGGGCTCGTTCCGCTTTCTGAAGTTCTTTAATTGTTCTCAACTTTTTCATAAAATAATTGGCAGGTGCTTTTGTTGGATGCTCCCTTCAAGGCAGTGTGGTGACAACGCGGACAAGAGAAAATTGCCAATTTTATGGCAGCCCGTCTATAAATGCATTGTACATACTACTTGGTTCATTGCCGAGGCCACCAGCTGCTGCCATCCTTTTTAACGCACTCGCAGACATGTATCAGAAGCTGGAGTGGTCATCACCATATTAGTGCCGTACAGCTTGGCCAATTGTCTCCGATACTGCCTATGGAAGTTCTTAACTGCAATTCTTGCCACTGTAAAGTTGTCTATTCTTATCAAGTGTATAGCATGTTCAAACTCATTGCTTCCCTCTCTTCGCCGGGGGGTTTCGGGATAGGAATATGTAAATAGTTATAATTGCTGGGATCAATCTTTGGAATGTACATATGGCTATACATTTCATATTTGGTGTTTACTCAGGGTATTGGGGAAGACAAGCAAAAACCACCCTTCTTTTCAAATTACTTTGAAGATTGCTTGGGCATGTCCTAGATGATGGAGGAAATTTTATGTGATTGTTCATGATGAACCCAGAAAAACAGGTTGCGTGGTCACGACCTGATATACAGCTCTTCTATGGATCTTGTTCGGTACTGCACCGCGCATTAGACTCGAGTCAATGCAGTGTAATGGAAGTCCACCTCCCCCCTATTTCGAAGTAGTGCATACAGATCATTGCGATTTCTTGTTAATTATCTTGTGCTAGATCTATGTTCCCATGCAATTTCTCGTTAGTCGTCAAATGGTGGGGGAACCGAGTGTGATTAGGAAGGTGGTAATGTGAAGAAGGATTAGGAAGTGGCTCAATAAATAGACCAAGACTAGGCGTCCAAGAAATGAACCCTACAAAAATTTATGTCCTGACCTAACGTATAACCGAAGATTGACCTGAGAAACCAAAGCGAGAATGGAGGCATGAGGTTGCGGAGAACCTGTGGTTTGTTGCTTGTTAAATTCATCTCATTGAAGACAATGGCAATGAGAGAGGGAACACGGTTTGCTCCGGCAAATTTTCCATCTAGAATTGAGAGCCCGATTATTCAGATGGTTAATGGCCAGAAGCCTTTTTCATCTACATGTTTCTGCCTGACTAACGTAGGACTGGAACATATTAACTAGCACCTCGTGTGGAATCTGCACTTGTAGGTCAAGAGCAGTTTGTCATAGCAGCAACAAAGTCGTGATAAACAACCTGGCGAACCATATCAGGAAGTGTCTGCTGGTTTGATGCTCTCACTAGTCACAGCTCGAAACTAAAAACATTGCCATGTACTTGGAGATCATGGAATGACAAGTTTAGCCTGATCAACTAAGGAGCCAGCAAAAGTGAAACCTCTCCAACACGGCACATGTAAGCACTCTTAAGATCATATGGATTGAGCTTCGCAACCAACGGCCCAAAGGCCGGCCACGCACAAAGCGAAAACAAGGGAAAATTAAAGATTCTGAGCTTCTCGGCTTGCACAAATTTGAAAGAAAATGTGGACCAAATGATCCTACTTCTAAAAAGCTCTAGGACAACAGCGACATCCTCCTCGATGGCGGGCAACACCAACACCACAACAACCCCCAAGGTGGTGGTCGTCTCCGTCGCAATGGTCACTTAAGACCGCCATAATTGAGTCTCCAATTCCAACTCCAACTCTCACTCCGGTATTGAACCATGAGAGTTCGCCATCTTCGTATTCCATGAGTTCCGACCTCCACCAGTACATGCTGTAGTCCTCATCAAACAGTACATGAGTATTCTGCAAGATTTATTGCCAAGTTAATAGGTAAGAGCAAATAAAAGCTACAGAAATTAGCAACAGGATGGATAAATACCTGCATTCCAGGTCTCAATATAAGAACACTCCTTCCATAACGATCATGAAAACTTGCTCTGTATACTTTTCCAGTTTCACCTTCAATAGCAACTTCTTCCTGTTTTAGTAAGCATCACATTGTCAAATGGAAGCATTATTCAGCGTCCCAATAAGTACTATTGCATGTCTAACACAACCTGCTCATTAGCCATATTGTCAACTAAAACGGTCTAAATGATGATTTTGGAAACAGCATGAGTGAAAAAATATATTGGGACACTTAGTGTCCCTTGAACAATAAACTCTCCAACACCTAATGCTTCATATCACTGCATCATGGCAGTCTCATAGAAGACACAAAAGTTGAGAGCCACTCAATTATTGTTGACTAACACCAATCCTGCATTCGCATTCATTCAGAAAATCAGTTCTTTTCCATACCAGGAACTTAGTCTACAAAATAAAATTAATTATCAGGTCAACACAATAGTTAGGGTAACAAGGATCGGATGTCTATTGAAGTTTAACAGGCAACAGCCATCGGCATAAATTATCTATCACAATACTCGCGCAGGTATTCATTCACCAGGACACTTAGCCATCTTACCCAGCTGATTTCCTCAGGCTTAAGAGTTGATCTCCATTTCAGTGTCTCATCTCTTTGCTTTATCTATGTTCCAGTTTCAAGCTTCCAAGTATCTCCTCAAGCATGCATCATCACAATACTTCAAACTTCGCCCCAGAGAGTGGTCCCATAGCTTTCTTAAGCTCATTCACCTACATGCAAATGGACTTAAAATGTAACTGTATTTCTCCAATATTCTAGGAAGGAACATTGATTATCATTCCACAACTCTAGAAAATCAATGCATCATGAGACATTAAACACATATATGAAAGGGGTACACATCTCTGGCCCAGGGACTTCTCCCACTTCCACAATAAAGCAAAACACAAATTCAGAGAAAGGGAACAGAGATGCAGAAAGGAACTTGAAAACTCAATGGCAACAAGGTAATCAAACAAAAAGTCCAAATCTCATCCTGAGAAATACTGTTCTTAGATAGAGTTCCGAAAGGAGAAACAAATGGCACATTCCATGAAATAGAAGGATGACAGACCAGACATTTACAAAGGAAAATTCTCACAGAGACCATGGAAATGAAGCAGACAATACGTCAAGCATTCCGGATGGAGTAAAAATCAAATTGATGTTTATTATCTAAACAATCATTTTGAGCACGTTGATACACGTGGTTAATCTGCAGATTGCATGAAAGCCAAAAACACTTGTTGGTTTCGACGCTTGGCCCTTAAGGTTGATGAAATCAAAATCCAGGGATACGATAAAACGAGCCTACCTTTGCTCCCCACCCTATTCCACATGAAGAAATTGTAGAAGGTGGAGACCATGAGCCGTCTTCCCTACGAGCAACCACAAGGCCGGTACCATCATACCAACTTTCACAACAGTAATAATTGCAAGGCCTTTTTGCTTGTCGTAAAATGGCATCAGAAATTGCCTTCTTAGGTTTTAGTGAACCCACCGAGCAATCAGAATGCATCATATAATAAGCTTAATAATCACACGAGAAGTGCAAGAGAACCTAATCAACGTACCTCCGAGCTTCTTAGAAGCGAGGATCATAGGCTTCACCACCAACGTTAGCCCCATCAACCTTCGCAGCCTCGACCCAGCCGTCGGATGACGATCCAGGCTCCTCCTTGTCGCCGGACCCGTCGGCTATCTCCGCGGACCCATCTCCGGGGAGTCAACGAGCACGTCGGCGAGGAACCTATCGCAGAACTCCTGGCTCGAATCAGCCCTAATCCCGCCACCGGCAACTCCGCCGTCCTCGTTGTCCTTCATCAGGATGTTCTCGATGAACCACGAGAGCCCCGAGTCTGGAGACGATGACAACGCGTTCGTCGAGGAGCAAGCGCCGATGACGTCGCCGGCCTCAGGGAGGTCGCCGAAGAAGCCGTCGAGCATATGCAACTCCAGATCCATCATCGAACACTAGGGAAAAAACCAACAAAACAAAAAAAAAGGGGGAAAAGAAGATGAAGGCGACGATGGGAGATCTCTACAAAAACATCTGATTTGCTCGCGGTGGTTCGCCGGTCGGAAAGAGGGAGGGCAGAGAGAGAGGGAGGTCGCGGTCCTCTCGCCAGTCCCGTGTAGTGGTTCGTCGATTGCTCGCGGTCCTCTCGCCGGTCCCGTGCGGTGGTTCGTCGGTCGGACAGAGGGAGGGCAGAGAGAGAGAGGGAAGGAGGTCGCGGTCCTCTCGCCGGTCCCGTGCGGTGGTTCGCCGGTCGGAAAGAGGGAGGGAGCTAGGTCTCGCGGTCCTCTCGCCGGTCCGGTGCGGTGGTTCGTCGGTTGCCGGTCGGAAAGAGGGAGGGCGCAGAGAAGCCTCTTCTTCTCCTTCCTCTCGCCCTCCCCCACGAAGTCTCGTAACCACACGGATTTCGGCTGCGGCTGCACCGCTGCTGCTGCTGCGCGGCGTAATTCTCCTTGTCCCCGCTGAGCGTGCCGCCCGCGGTGTCGTGAAACGCCTCGCCGTTCCTCAACGACGGCGGCGGAGGGTTCACCGCCCTCCTCGGCCTCAGATTCCACGGCCGCCGCGCGCTTTGGCCTCCTCCGCCTTCCCGTCCTCGCTCACAACGCCGCCGCCTCCTCCGCCGGCCGCACGGCTCAGAGCGCTGCTCCTCCGGAGGCGGGGCCGCTCGTGGGGTGGGGGTGGGATGCGCTGAGAAAAGGAAACAGAGAGGAGGTGCAGCTCGTTCTCTCGCTCTTCACGAGGAGAGAGAGAGACGAAACCCAAAATATTCAAGTGAGGAGAGAAATTTTAAGCGGGAGTCGTCCTTTCTTCTGCCAGCCGAGCCGAGCCGAGCCACCAGCCCAGAGTTATTTCGGAGAGAGGAGAGAGACAGAAGCGCAGAAGATGGAGAGACGCGAGCTCCTGAAATCGTGGGTCCCACGAGACACGTGTCGCGCTGCGACCGCCTTCTTGTTTGCCACGCTGTCTACATAAGATGTACCCAATATTTTCTCGTTGTCAGCAGCTTATCCCTGGCGAATTTTCGTCCACTTGCACTACTCATTACTTTCTTCCATCACGTGCAAAGATCAGGCCGGTTGGACGGCTAGGGAGGATATGGTGGGGCCACCAAATTGCTTACTCAAGCAACTCCGGATTAAGACCAACTCGTGGACTGAGTTTTGGCTGCTGATTTGAGTGCTTTAATCCACTAATTTGGCTGCGTTTTTCGATCAATTAGAAATATCATGTATATTAGTTTAATATCTTGACCATTTTTCGCAATTGTCTCCACCCAATTTTGCAAGAAAGTCCCTCAAAGTTGGCCATTTTCTTGCCCGAGAATCCCAAATACAATGCAATTAGGTCCTTTTTGCCCGATTCGATTAATTAGACTTGACCCAATTTCAATTTTAACTCAATTGGGAGCCCATATGATGATTTAAGGGCTCGAGTGAAATTTTGCAAAATTTGCGAATTGGTCCCTCAACTTTTCGAAATTGCATTTTGGCCCCAATTTGCCATTTTAATTCCAATTTGACCTCTTGGGCTTGGCTAGTCATATTTAGATCATTGGCCCCAACTTTTTTTCTTTTCTTTTATTTTTAATCTTTTTTTAATTTTTTTTATCTTTTATCTTTCTTTTTTTAATTTTAATTTTTTTTTTTAATTTTTTTTTTTTTTTTTAGGGAAAACATCATCCATTTTAAATACCTAGATAATCTATATGCAATAATTTGGGCAAAAATTAGGTGTCAACAGCTGCCCCTCTTTGGAAGGAAACTCAAAGAGATTTCTTTCAAAGATAAGGTGACACCTAATGTTTTTTTTTTTTTTTTTTTTTTTTTTTTTTTGAAAATAGCGAAATGAAAATGCAAGTGAGCTTAATGTAAAGAGCGTGATCTAGGGATGTACTTGTGAACAATTTGAAAGGTGTGGTTTAAGGATATACCCACGAACCTTGTGGTTTAAGGCAGTTCCACTAACCGTGTGGTTTAAGGCAGTCCCACGAATCTTGTGGTTTAAGGCAGTCCCACTAACCGTGTGGTTTAAGACAGTCCCACTAACCGTGTGGTTTAAGGCAAACCCACTAACCGTGTAGTTTAAGGTAGTCCCACTAACCTTTGTGGTTTAAGGCAGTCCCACTAACCGTGTGGTTTAAGGCAAACCCACTAACCGTGTGGTTTAAGGCAGTCCCACTAACCGTGTGGTTTAAGGCAGTCCACTAACCTTGTGGTTTAAGGAAGTCACACTAACCTTGTGGTTTAAGGCAATCCCACTAACCTTGTGGTTTAAGGCAGTCCACTAACCGTGTGATTTAAGATAGTCCCACCAACCGTGTGATTTAAGGTAAACCCACTAACCTTGTGGTTTAAGGCAGTTCCACTAACCGTGTGGTTTAAGGTAGTCCCACCAACCGTGTGGTTTAAGGTAAACCCACTAACCTTGTGGTTTAAGGCAGTCCCACTAACCATGTGGTTTAAGGTAGTCCCACTAACCGTGTGGTTTAAGGCAGACCCACTAACCTTGTGGTTTAAGGCAATCCCACTAACCGTGTGGTTTAAAGCAAATCCACTAACCGTGTGGTTTAAGGCAGTCCCACTAACCGTGTGGTTTAAGGCAGTCCCACTAACCGTGTGGTTTAAGGCAAACCCACTAACCGTGTGGTTTAAGGCAGTCCCACTAACCGTGTGGTTTAAGGCAGTCCACTAACCTTGTGGTTTAAGGAAGTCCCACTAACCTTGTGGTTTAAGGCAATCCACTAACCTTGTGGTTTAAGGCAGACCCACTAACCGTGTGGTTTAAGGCAGTCCCACTAATCTTGTGGTTTAAGGCAGACCCACTAACCTTGTGGTTTAAGGTAGTCCCACTAACCGCGTAAATTGTATGGTTTTAGGATGACCAAGAACCTCTTGAAAATGTATGGTTTAAGGCTAACCCATGAACCCTTTGAAATTGCCTGGTTTAAGGGTAACCAAGAACTCTTGAAAAAGCATGGTTTAAAGCTAGCCCATGAACCCTTTGAAATTGCATGGTTTAAGGGTAACCAAGAACTTCTTGAAAATGTATGGTTTAAGGCTAACCCATGAACCCTTGAAAATTGCATGGTTTAAAGGTAACCAAGAATCTTTTGAAAAAGCATGGTTTAAAGCTAACCCATGACCCCTTTAGAATTGCATGGTTTAAGGATAACCAAGAACCTCTTGAAAATGCATGGTTTAAGGATAACTCATAAACCCTTTGAAATTGCCAGGTTTAAGGATAACCAAGAACCTTTTGAAAATGCATGGTTTAAGGCTAATCCAAGAACCCTTTAGAATTGCATGGTTTAAGGATAACCAAGAACCTTTTGAAAATGCATGGTTTAAGGATAACTCATAAACCCTTTGAAATTGTAAGGTTTAAGGATAACCAAGAACCTTTTGAAAATGCATGGTTTAAGGCTAACCCATGAACCTTTAGAATTATGTGGTTTCACTGGAGGAACCTGTCATTCGAGAATATTCTGAAATGGATACTACACATCAAATAGTATTCATTATAACAAGTATTCTAGTAGCGAAAGCATACTAGATGAGGTCAATTTCAACATATGTCATTAGAAACAATATCAAAAGTGTATCGGTAATGAGAAAGCAATGATTGCATAAACAAATCAAACTAATTCCGACAACTTGACAAACTCGCAAAAGCTGTCATCGCGCTCGAATGATATCATTAATCGTCAAATTCTCTTGGGAGAAAAGTCCTTGTCGAAATGACCCTGACTTATGAGAAAGGTTTGTTAAGTATGCCAAGCAAGGATCCCTAGTCAAAAAGGGCTTCTCGCATATCCTCAAGAAAATGGCTGTTTGATCCCATCTGTTCATGTGGGAAATAAACTGATCATTCAACCTCACTCTTTCAGTGCGCAAGGCTTTGAATCATTCGCAATAAGTACACATTGACCAATCAAAGAGGTCTTTTAGAAGGACCGTAGTGCGGGTTTGGTCATGGTTTTAGCAATGGATAAGCATCATTGGCTATGAAATAAATTAATCACTGATCGACATCTCCGCCAGGTTTACAAGTCAAGAAACCTTAAGATGAGATAAGACAACCTTACTCTCACTTCTTCGAGCGGCATCTTCTTTAGGAAGTCCTTATTTCCACTTTGAATCATCCCAATTTGAAGAGACTTTGGAAATGGGTTGTAATGTTGTTTCGGGGAAAGGTTCAAAAGGCTTAGAATTTTTTGTCAAATGGGGGATTTGAGAGTTGGTGATTATCATGGCATCATTACCCTATCATCCATTTTTTGAAAGCACTCGAATTTGTCTCGAAAGTCCCTTGACTAATCATTGCAAAATAAGAGCTTTGCTCTTTCCTCTCATGACTTTTGCATTTGCAGTGATCTCCTTTTGATATAAGCATTTTGTTTTTTTTTTTTTTTTTTTTGTCATTTTTGCTTTCACGGAGACATTCTTCTTGATGCAATTTTTTTTTTTTTTTTTGTGATGGGCATTAGCCTTGCTTTTACCAGACACACTGCTTTTTCATGCCCCTTAATTTTCACTTGACTTTTGTTCTTTCAAAATTTTTGAGCTCTTGGGACTTTCAAGATGCTTTTCATATTCTCATATAAACACCAATTGCATTGGTAAATCAAGTGAAATGGGTAAATCATGTGCCCTGCCCTAATGTGGGGGGATAATCACCACTCGGGTTTTAGAAATGAATAGTTAGGCTCAATATGGTTTAAGCAAAGGGTATCGGTGTTTGGGTAGAGAAAAGAATGCTCTTCTTCACCTTGGGATGCTTCGAGCTTCCATAAGAATTCACCTGAAGTTACCACAAAAAAGATTTATGCAAGTGAGAGTAAAGAAACATTTCTCATCTTTCCTCTCCAAATAATGTCAACCCAAACCTCCATAATTGCCCCATCATGGGGTGGTTCTTGACAGGGGTATTTTGTAGAAGATTCTTCACATTAAAAGGCTCAAATGGGCTAACTATTGTCACCTGTAGTGTGTATGATAGAGGAAAGAAATGCCTCTTATCATCTTGATCTATGTACCGCTTGCAAATGAATTCATTGACCTAAAACGACATGGGTTTTCTTTTTCACTCAAATCCCAGAGTGCTTAAAGGACATGTTTGGAAATGGGTTACCTTTCCTCATCCTAAGTGTTTCTCGCTTGGCATAAGCAACATCGCCTTTCAATTTTTGTTGAGATCATGTGGGTGGATTAACCTCCATAGAGAATTTTGATTTGAAATGAGCGATCCGCCGAGTGGATGGACAATTTGAAAGTAAAGAAGACTTTTGCAAACTTTGTGGAAAATTTGTTTTGTCAATTTCCATTTTTTTTTTTTTTTTTGCTTATTTCTAGAAAAACACTAAATGTTCTTTTTTCTTTTTTTTTTCTTTTTTGGCAATGAAAATTCTCCATTTTTTTTCCATTTGATTTTGAGAAGAAGAAGAAGGGTACTTACCTGTGCTTTAGTAGTCAGGCGACCCTACGAAGAACAAAAGGGAATGTGTTAGTACATGAATCCTCAAGGATCGTAAAACTAGAAACGATACAACATTACCCTTGGTCAATTTCACCATTTGGCGGCAAACAACGGAATGAACGTACTGTTTTAAGGCTTGAAGAGAATCTCAGCATTTTCTTCTTTTTGCAAAAATAAGAGATGCAAAAGTTTTTTTTTACATGGCAACCTCGTTGCCGTTTCTGAGGATCGAACCCCGTACCTCTCGGACCCATTCATTCATTCCCATACCACCATGCCGAAGTGCTGGTAGTGTCTATGGGGCGCTTCTTTTTTTATTTAATTGAACCGGCTCTAGAACGACACATATTTTAAGCCAACTTAGGTGACTTTGTCATGTGTTAACTCCACATGCTTACTTTGTCGATATAGATTATGCTTAAATCAATTTCTCGAGTTTGTTCCTCGAATACCGACGCTTCCTGTCAAACAAGGGAACTACGTCAAATAATGAAGTTAGAGAGGGGCATTTTGGAAACGATACCGAATTACCCTTCTCCTGCAACTGACTTTAAATGTCTTGTGTTTCCTCTTCATGTGTTTTTGCTCCTCAGGTGTTAACATTTTTTTGAAGATCTTGCTTTCAAATGAGCCATCTAGATGTTATTGAATTCACTCATTCTGGGTGGGCGTCAAAGATGAAAGGAAAGGGGTACTCCTTGTTTCGACACATGAGGGCATTGCTCCTTGGATGTTTTGCTCCATTTATTCCACCAAAATGGATAGTTGGGCCTTAGCATGCCTTCTTGGTATAAGGTGTTGCTCCATCGGTCAAAGTGCACCTTTTCCTACAAGAGATAGGGCATGTTAATTATATTCCAAAATTGAATTGGACTAATTTAGAAACGATACTCCCTTTTACGGCATATATGATGATTGTGTTCCATCTCGTTTCCTTTGCTATGGAGAGGGATTTGCTTTCATGATTGACAGTAATTCACTTGGCAAATGTCTATTTCATTTGAAATTTTCCCCTTTTAGAAGTCGGGTGACTCAGGCATTGCGTGCCCCCGATCCATTTTGTGGCCATCTACCCCAATTAAAATTTCCTACACATATGGAAACAATGTATTATTTCTATTCTTAGGTACATTAGGTTTAGGAACGAAGTACACCCTTTTTCAAAGTCGAGCAATTCAGCATCTCATTGTAGCTTTGTGGAAGAAGGCAAGGCATTGTCCTTATGGTCAAATGCATGCCACACTGGGTTAGATAACTTGTCCATATGCAGCTCCATCATGTTGGATGGATGAATCTCTATTTCATTTGAACCTTTCATGCTTTACTCAATTTCCCGCATACCCCTTTTAGGCTAGGTGATTTTTCGCCATTTTTGCCGCGTCAATGCATTACCCACTTCACAATCTGTAAGCATGGGTGGCTATGTCAGTTTATCAATGAGTTGTTTTGATTTTTGGAACGAACACACCCTTTTCTTTTAGAGATCGTGTGATTCGGGACCGGGTTGTCCTCCCTTTGTGTAATCTTGTTGCTTGCCAGTAATTTGCCTCACTAAAATCTGCACAAAGTGCAAGGACAAATCATTCCTAAAATAAATCGAATTTAACTTGAAACGATTACCACCTTTTATTTGAAGGCAACATTTGATGACCGATTCTTGTTTGTGTACATCTACATCTTGAAGTGTTGTCTTGCAGACCACCAATAATTATCTTCATATAGGATTGGATGCCAAGAAACCATTGGAAGTGTAGAGATTGCAATTGCTTCTTATTTGCAACCAACAAAGTAGTTTGATGCCAAAGAATGTCTACAAAATTCTTCTTCCACGAAGAATGTCAAATTAATATGAGGTCGTCCAGGATGTGGAACGAACACACCCTTTTCTTTTAGAGATCGTGTGATTCTGGACCAGGTTGTCCTCCCTGTGTAATCTTGTTGCTTGCCAGTAATTTGCCTCACTAAAATCTGCACAAAGTGCAAGGACAAATCATTCCTAAAATAAATCGAATTTAACTTGAAATGATTACCACCTTTTATTTGAAGGCAACATTTGATGACCGATTCTTGTTTGTGTACATCTACATCTTGAAGTGTTGTCTTGCAGACCACCAATAATTATCTTCATATAGGATTGGATGCCAAGAAACCATTGGAAGTGTAGAGATTGCAATTGCTTCTTATTTGCAACCAACAAAGTAGTTTGATGCCAAAGAATGTCTACAAAATTCTTCTTCCACGAAGAATGTCAAATTAATATGAGGTCGTCCAGAATGTGGAACTTCATTAGACCAGTAGATTTGTGATCTTCGAGACTTTGATGGTTCTTTTCACACATAATCACAATATTTGAATTCATATGTCTATTACGGAAAGGCCCGCGCTTTTGTCAGTCTTGAACAAAACCGTCATTTTACCTATTTGACAAAAATGGATGGTCGAGTTAGTTTTTGAATAAGAAATTCCTATTGGAACGATTACAAGCTTACCCCCTCAAAGCATCATTCTACAGATCAACCTGCGAAAGCGATTAAGTGAAGAGATAAAATATTTTGCAAGTTCTTCTTGAAACTCATTTTCAAACAATTTGAAGCTAAGGCATAAAAAGCCCAAATGGTCCGTTTGAAGTGTTTAAAGGATATGATTTTTATGAACTCTAACTTCATTATTCAAAAATGTGAGTTGTATGATTTACAAAAGCATTTGATTGGGTCCACAATCAAAACCCAAAATGCAAAACACAGTTCCTAATATGAATAATGACAATGATAAAGTACAAGAAGCTCTTTCATAGAGGAGCATAATAAACACAATTCTCGTCCTAGCTTTAAAGTCCACTTTTGGCATGGTCAAGCAAGAGGAGTTCAATGAATGGTTGTCACGCCTGACCTGCAAAAGGAAGATAATGTTAGTATATGAATGAAAAATTGATCTTTCAATAAAGCCGCCTCTTACAATGAAATCGAGGTGATGATACCTTCTCCGTAGTATCCACTTACGAGAATTTGGTATTTCATCAAGATTTTATTAGTAAGAGGAGATTTCATTAAAAGATCGATCCGCGGCTATCAATTGAATGCCCACTCTGTTCGAAAAGTTTCATACACAAATGGGGCATTGATTTTGAAAGATTAATTTGTAATTTCACTCATGCAAAGGTGAGGTGATTTTTATTTTGAGAAATCAATACACAAAATGTGATTTGAATTTTTATTTTCGAAATGAGACCAAGGAAGAATTTTATTGAAATTTTGATTTTAATTCTATGCCCCAAAATGTAATCTTGACTTGGAAGAATTTCTATACAAAATGTGACTTTGATTTTGTAATTGAAAATTTAAACAAAAACATATGTTCTAATCTAGGCCAGATCAGATGCATTTGAAATGTTTGTTTATCAAGAGTGAATGCGAGCCTACATTTTCAAGGGCATTCCATTGATTTCCACGAATCTCCAATAAATAAAAATTTCAATCCAAAGTGAGCAAGTAGGTGGAGAAATCATACTTACAGTGGGTGAAGGGACCCTTTTTTTTTTTTAAATCACATAGACATGCGGATGTAAACTTGTGAGGTTTGACACATAAAGGTGGAATTCTAAAGGCTTAAGGTCCCCATTTTGATTAGATCAAAAGAGTTTTCCCCACTCCGCGCTTACCTCGGACAGTTCTCTTTATCATTAATCAAAATGAGCGGGACCAAAAGTGGATAACCATGGGTCATTCCCCGCACGGGTTCCATCTTTTGGCACCTTCTATGGGCTTCCTAATGCGATCGGGGTTTTAGATCGCGGGTGGTGTGTGTAAATGTGTAGTGCTAAGATAAGTATAAATGCACACACATCGATTGATATCCAAACAACACTTCAATTTCATCCATATAGACATACATTCCTACGCCTCCCTACAAAAGAGACGGGTCAACAAACACTCCACCCCTTATTACTCCAAACCTACAAAAACATTTAACACATTGTTAGCGGGCTAACCTTGTTTTCCACGCGACTTTGACACGCGCTAACAAATGAAGACCATGTTAGTGAACAACCAACCAAGTTATTACGGCCTAAGTCCTCTAAGGTTTGCAACCAAGTCCCCAGCGGAGTCGCCAAGCTGTCACGACCTCCTTTTTTTCCGTCCGGGAAAAAAGGAAGAGGGTTTAGGGGTATTTGCCTAAAGAGGCGGACCGATGGCCCTAGATTAGGCGCGGGCTCTCCCAAGCCCATACCTCGCGCAACATTGGTTTTGAATTTTAATTCTTAACAACCTATGTAATTCTAGGAGTCGCCACTAGCCTATTGGGGTCGGCTAGAAACCAATCAAGACACGGGAGTGTTGTCTTGATTCCTACGCAACCAGAGATTTCTAGGAACGGGGACTTGTTTACGCCAATGTTTCTATTAACGCCCTTGCGGTACCACTAACTTGGAAAGTTGTTTATCTAAATGGCCACACAATCTTGATTACCAATTATAATCTTTATGAAACCACTAAGTGTCCATGCAAATGTTTTTGTAGTTTTTTTTTTTTCTTTTAATGTCTAGACTAATCCTAACATAATTTAGAAGAGAAATTTACACTCAAATTAATGAAAAGCAGCGCGTAAGTAAACATCCAAGAAATTGAAATGACTTGAAAATAAACGCGGAAAATATAAACCCGATACAAGTCGGGCAAATAATATTACATGGCCTTGTTATCACGCCCCGGGACAGGACCCCCATGAGCAAAATGAGAATTCAAATATGCATAAAATTGCTCTATGTGCATGAAATTACTTTAAATAGTTTTAATCTACACAAAAATGGATTATTTACAAAAATGGTTATAAAATACCAAAAATAGCATTAAATTAGGAAAATAACCTTTTAAAATTAGGAAAATTTCATATATGTCATTTCTATCCTAATTTGATGCTATCTAACATTTTTTGATATTTTTGAAAATTTCATATTTTTCTTTTTTTTTTTAATTATTTTTTAAAAAAATAATAAATTCTTTAAGCCGATCTATGCTAACATGGAGTAACACAGCACATGAATATCACAATAATCAAGCTCAAATCGACCGTTTCAAGATCGAAGCTTAGTTTGGGCATTTTGTCGAACACTTGGTGTGCATTAAACTAGCCCCAATAGCCTCCTCGAGACATGTTTGCAGCCTTCAATCTCCACTCATAAGCAATCTCATGTGGAACTAAAGTATCAAGATTATACTACCACATGCAAAGAACAAGATTAGATAGAAATCATAGCTAAAAACACACTAGAACCAAGCTAAAATCGTCCTCAAATGCACGGGTTTGAGCTGATTTTGCAAATCTGGATTTGAACCAAAGTCAAGCAAACAGGTTACATGCCCATATTCAAGCCCCGACACCCATCACATACGAGATCTAAGGGAAATATTACTTGATTCGAATGAAAGTAGGTAACATGAGCTTTCAAATGCAACAAACATCATAGAAAATGACCAACCGGACACATCAAAACAACCTCTTCAAAAAGCACACATGCAAAACTCTTGAAGAGATTTCAACACTTAGAAAAATTCCAGCCTCAAAATCAGTTTCTTGGACTAGTTTTCCTCTTAATTTTTCACTATTAAAACATGTTCAAACTCGAACAAAAATACATCTAGGATACTTACCTTGCTTCATAGTATCTTTTTCAAGTGGTTCTTGGCCAAGGAAACCGAGAAATTGTCCTCTGGAAGCACGTGGAAGTTGGCTTCTTCAACTGGAAATGAGATCTGCAGAAAAAAAGAACTGACAACGAAGGTTTTCGTTGACCTCTAAAATTAGACTTCAAGACGTCTTTTGTTGGAAAATTGACACCAAGCCAAACTATATTTATTATAGTTTGGGGTAAAAGTAAATATTTTCCTCATTTGTCTTTCAAATTTCTCAAAAAACACTGGATTTCCCTCACTCGTGACCAATCGGGCTCAACACTTAGAAAAATTTCCAGTGTTTCTTGGCCCGCCAGGAGGGTGTACTTTCGGGGGGCTTTAGGAGGCCTTCCCGATCTCCATTTAAGACGTGCGACTTATGGATAGAAAGATATTTGAGTGGAGTTTCACTCTATAGTTGAAGGTTTTGGCTAATTTTTGCCGAATGGTTGTGAAAATCTCACTTTTCTCTCAAAAGGTTGATCTGGAATTTCTGGGTTTGCTTTTCTGGAGTTGCTTCTGAGGGCCTCTTTGGGGGACGATTCCGAGCTCTCTCCTCTCTCTCTCTCGTCTCCTATCTCTCCTCTCTCGAAATACCTTGCTTCCGTGACCTTATCCCCCGAATTAGAGGATTTTTGGTCAGCCTTTTGTCCACCTACCAGGCCTGTCAACAGGGCTACTTCACCCACTCTCTGACCTAGCCAATTTTTTTCAATTCTGCAGCTGTTGAGTGTGCAGGTTTTGCTGCGATTTTCCGGTGTTGTCAGCAGCTTATCCCTGGCGAATTTTCGTCCACTTGCACTACTCATTACTTTCTTCCATCACGTGCAAAGATCAGGCCGGTTGGACGGCTAGGGAGGATATGGTGGGGCCACCAAATTGCTTACTCAGCAACTCCGGATTAAGACCAACTCGTGGACTGAGTTTTGGCTGCTGATTTGAGTGCTTTAATCCACTAATTTGGCTGCGTTTTTCGATCAATTAGAAATCTCATGTATATTAGTTTAATATCTTGACCATTTTTCGCAATTGTCTCCACCCAATTTTGCAAGAAAGTCCCTCAAAGTTGGCCATTTTCTTGCCCGAGAATCCCAAATACAATGCAATTAGGTCCTTTTTTGCCCGATTCGATTAATTAGACTTGACCCAATTTCAATTTTAACTCAATTGGGAGCCCAGATGATGATTTAAGGGCTCGAGTGAAATTTTGCAAAATTTGCGAATTGGTCCCTCAACTTTTCGAAATTGCATTTTGGCCCCAATTTGCCATTTTAATTCCAATTTGACCTCTTGGGCTTGGCTAGTCATATTTAGATCATTGGCCCCAACTTTTTTTCTTTTCTTTTATTTTTAATCTTTTTTAATTTTTTTTATCTTTTATCTTTTTTTTAATTTTAATTTTTTTTTTTTAATTTTTTTTTTTTTTTTTTTTAGGGAAAACATCGTCCATTTTAAATACCTAGATAATCTATATGCAATAATTTGGGCAAAAATTAGGTGTCAACACTTTGTAATACTTCCCCCCCCTTGCGCCCTTGCCCTCGTGGCCAACAAACACAATGCCTTGCTCCAGTTTAAGAATTTCTTCATGCTTGATAGCAACGCGTCATCCTCTTGTGATTTTTATTATGGGATCACCCAGCATCCAAAGACATACTCATGGGACTCTGACAATTGTTGCATGTGGGCCGGTGTCATTTGTGATGAAGTCACTGGTAACGTCGTCAATCTCAATTTTACTTGCCAATTGCTTCATTACGATCTCCATTCCAATAGCTCCCTCCTTCCGAAACTTGAAAAGTTGCAGTTGTCCTATTGCAATTTGACCAAGTCCCCCTATTTCTTGAATTCATTAAAAAGTTTAACATACTTAGACCTCTCTTTCAATAGGATTAGTGGGGAGATCCCAAAGTGGTTTTGGGCAATAAGCCATGATACGTTGGAAATATTAGATCTTTCTTATAACCTTATCGAGGGAGGTATACATCAATTGCAATGGAAGAGATTGTCATACCTTCATCTTGAGAACAATCGTTTCATTGGTGAGATCCCTTCTTCAATTTGCCAGTTGAGTTGACTCTCAATTTTAGTTTTCTCTAACAATAGTCTCTTCAGGAGTTTACCACCATGCTTAGGTAATTTGACCAATCTCAAGTTTCTACAATTGGCCAACAACAAATTACGAGGGTCTTTACCGTGCTCTCTCATCAAATGCACGAAATTATATTCACCAATTCTCAATCACAATGAGTTCAACAATATCTTCCCATATTGACTAGAAGCACTAAATCTGAAAAACCTTTATTTGTGATCCAATAAATTTCATGGGAGGATCAACTTCACTGTTTTTGGATTCTCCTTCTCTAGTCTTGATACTTTACTTATTTCCAACAATAATTTCGCCGGACAGTGACCCACACAGGTTTTCTCAAACACCTCATTAACTATGTTAGATTTGTCCAACAACAAGTTTGGAGGGCCAATTCCATTCCCATCTCCTATCACATATTATTATCACATTGCAGGTAATTATATAACCGGAAAGATCCCTTCTTTGATGTGCAATGCCACCAAGCTCCAGTTTATCGACTTGTCTAACAACTACATAACATGTAGCTTGCCTCGGTGCTTAACAAATTTTAGCACCGATCTGTCAATTTTGAACTTGCGAGTGAATCACATTGAGGGCACAATTCCTCAATCATTTTCTTAAAAAAATAACTTGACAACTCTTGACTTGATTCGAAATCAATCTGAAGGCACATTGCCTTAGTCCCTTGTCAAATGTAAATATATGCAAGTTCTGGATCTCAGTGACAATCACATAGAATATACAATCCCAAGATGGTTGGGAACACTCCCAAAGTTGAAAGTTCTCATTTTGAGGTCCAACAATTTTAAGGGTCTTTTCAATATTTTGAAGGGAGCTCTCCTATTTCCCAAGTTACGCATTTTGGACCTCTCTAGAAACAATTTTGGCGATCCTTTGCCAACCAACTGGATAAAGAACCTTGAAGGCATGATAAATAGAGAAGATGGGCAAGACAAATCATTATATATGACACAGTCTGTTGGATCAATGTCATATGAAAATTCCATGACTGTGACAACAAAAGGGCTACAGACTAAGCTAGAGAAGATTTTGACCATCTTTACAACCATTGACTTGTCACACAATTCTTTCCAAGGAGAAATTCCCGAAGTCTTTGGAAATCTTCACTCCCTCATAGGGCTCAACCTTTCGCACAACCACTTTATAGGTTCCATCCCTTTAACTTTAGAGAACTTGACTAATCTCGAATGGCTTGATCTTTCTTTGAATAAACTTGCTGGGGGGATTCCTAGAGTATCGGGAGATTTGGCATTCCTTGGATACTTGAACTTCTCGAACAACCAACTAACTGGTCCAATTCCTCAAGACAAGCAATTGAGCACATTTTCAAATGACTCATTTGGTAGGAATCCAGATTTATGTGGAACTCCACTTTCAAAAGCATGCCCCAGCAATACTCCACCTCCTTCACCAATATATTCGTCAACGTTTTGACATGAAAGGCATGTGAGTTGGTTCAAACAGAAAAAAGTGTGGATTGGTTATGCATTTGGAATCGTAATTGGGGTTTCCATAGCCTACATTGCATTTGATATAATAAGGCCCAAATGGCTTGTGCAAGGTGTGAGAATGTTGGAGAGAAGAGTAGCCAAATGAATTGAAAAGAAAAGGCAGAAGGTCATCAAATTTCATGGAAAATGAAACTGTGGAGTCTCAATTGTCCCTTTAAATCGCACAATGTAGATTCAATGAATAATGATGTCAACAAACAAGCTTGAAATGTCATTACCCGTATGGAGGCTAGTTTCTAATGTCTTTTCTTCTTGTTTCTTGGTGCAATTGTATATCGGTTGAGATGATGGATAATGAGATTTGTCAAGCACATGGCTTCAAGCAAAAAGCTAAAAAAAAAAAAAAATTGAAGCACATGCCATTAACCTCTACAGATTTCTTTCCCATCTTCCCGTGTGCGTAGCCTTGATATGTCCTTGAAGAATTAGAAGTGAAGACTAACCTTAACCTGTTCAGCCAAAGATATTAATAAAATTATCTATTGTGGAAATATGTCCTGAAGAATCAACTCTAAAATTGAAATTACAGTTTAGTATAAATCGTGGACTGGAAGCTATTATAGACTTTCTTTGATAGAGAACATAGATCAAAGTTGAACAGAAAAATGTTCGGTGAAAGTATCTTCAAATCCCAAATAACAACTCTCCTAAAAATAATAAAAGAGAGTGCCCTCCCCAATAATTAACTGTCCAAATTCTAAGTAATTTGACCATATGGTCACGGCCATAGCCATGCGTGTCTTTATTAATGGTCAGATTCTGCCACTAGATAGTCGCATGTATAAAATGTGTTATCATAGACTTGATTAATATACATTCAAGAACAGCCACCGAAGACTTCTTTACCGTGTATTATGTGGGAACATATAATGGAAGAAATCCCTCGTAAGATGCAAGTTATTAGATCATTCTATCAATGCCCATTTTATATGGATGTCTTGAAGACAACTCCAGTGTCTCTTGTGTATTGAGTTACAAAGCAAAACTCGGTAGCACGAGAAATTGGCCTAAAGATTTCCATTTTTTTTTTTTTTTTGGTCGAACTAGGAAAAAAAAAATTCCAATCAAGTAATCTAATTTATGAGACATCCTTGGATCCGCTAATAATCCATTCCGTTGCCCTTGTTGGTAAGTAAGAAAATAAAAATAAATCTATTCAAGAGCATTTTATTTGTGGTCTTATGATTAGCTTTGTCTGTTAAAATAGGTAATAAATCAATTTCTTAATCCATATTTGATGGGCTGATTCATTTTATAGGTTAATAGTATTCAGTAAATGAATTATAAATGGATTTAGAATGTCAAAGCCCTAAAAAATACGGATGTTAAACTGATTCCTTATTTACCTGAATTTAACCTAGATCTGTGACTCTCTCTTCATACTCCATGAGGTCCACCCAATCTCCGTGTTTACTCCGCATTCTCATTAGTCTTCCTTGCAATCTGCGTCTATTCTCTCAAAAAACCTACTCTCTCAATCATGTATCTAATTTTACAGCGCTGAGAGAGAGAGAGAGAGAGAGAGAGAGGAAGCTCAAGCGAAGGTTTCGTTTTTTAGGTTGGAGGCTAACCTTTACTTCAACCACTCGCTTCAGAGTCCCAAAATTTGCCGAACATGTTAGATCCAATGGGAAGCTGATAAAATGTTGGTTGTTCCGATGCTGCGAGGTTGTCTCGCTCATTCTGATGGCGTTTGTTTTCACTATTTTGTTCGATTTCACTCTTTTGCTGAGTATGCTGTCGTCCTTGTTGCGGCTGCTTCTATTATCCTACTCGATATTATGCTTTTTATGTTTCTTTGCAATTTGCGCAATTTCTTAGCGTGTTTGCGTTGTTTTCGGTGCTTTCAGGGGTTGTATATGGTCAAGCAATTTTTTTCTTTCCTGTTTGCTGATTACTCTTCAGCGCTCGAATTTGAATGTTCAGAAGGTGTCGAGATTGAAATTTTTGTAATTCTTTCGGTTTGCTAGCGAGTTATTTGAAGCAATGCCAGTCAGGGCTTTCTCATGGAAATGGTGGATTAGAAGATTTGAGAGAGTGAGAGTTGAGCCTGCGAACTATGTTCATGATATATTGCTTCATGAAATTATAGTTATACGTTCCAAAAGAGAGAATCCGTGGTTGAGATTGCCCGTGTTACGTATGGTATGAGCATAATTGAGGTACTCATGGGATTTTTATTTTCAAAATAATCATCTTCATTAGCAACAATATTGATTATAAAGCTTTATTTTTTTCCTGATGTCAAGAAGAAAATTATCGGAATGCATTGAAAATTAGAAAGAGTAAAGCAAATATAAGAAAATAAATAAATATTTAGCCGAAAACATATATGCATCGTAAATATGGGCTTTAAATGAGTGGGTATGAATTCTCATAGGTTGGGTTAAGTATGGATATGTTAAAGTAATATGGGTGGGTCAGTAATGGTCGTGTATCAATCTGGTATGGTTATGGGATGGATATGAGTAACTAAACTTGCATTGTATATAAATTGGTCAATTTGGGTCGAGTCATTTTTTATTCGACCATCCATTTGACAGCCCTATGTAATCCGAATCAACCCAATAGTCTAATAGTGAAATTAATAATCTACTAGGAATATCAATGGTATTATAATTATTTTGTTCCTAAGTTACTAGTTAAATATGTAAGCAATTCCTACTCTTCAAACTGAAAAATGTGCTCATTACTAGCAAAATCAAAACTTAATCTACTAGGAATTTACAGCAGTGAAGTAGTTATTTTGTTCGTAAGTGATAATCATTAATCGTTATAAAGTATGAAGGCAATTCGTAGTCTGCTAGAGAGAAACCCGCTCACTTGTAAAAACAAACGGGTGTGCGTAATCTGTAAGTTATTTCAACCTGGTAAGTTGATTATTTCTTTAGTATATAAGTTACTGACAAATAAACGTTGTACCAGTAAAATCTAGATAATGGTAATAATCTACTATAAAGTTATAGTGGGAAAGTTTTGATCTTCTTTTTGTGGCTTAAGAATAATAATTATCCATGTTCCACTGTAATTTTCTAAAGTTGCGACTGCTCTGAGGACGCAGCATTTTCCCGCCTTCGTCATGATGTAGCTTTTCAGTGAAGATAATTTCTATTTCAGTTATGCTAAGCTAGCGGAAGAGACGATACGGGCATGTTTTTAAGGAGCGCCAGATACTTGGAGTGCCAAAAATTAGCACGGAATGATATTTAAGTGCTAAAAGTTAGGAAAGTGACACTTGAGTATTAAAATCAAAACAAAATGAATCATTTAAGTGTTAACGGCGAGAAAAGTTGACCAAAATGTTAACGTAGCGATTTCCTGGCGAAATAAGTGCAAAACGACATTATTTTGCGTGTTGATGTGACTAGACAAATACAAAAACAACATCATTTTACTTCTGACATGGTAAATAATTAATATAAATTTAATTTAATTTAATTTAATTTAATTTAAAACTAAGTTTATTTAAAACATTTAAAATTTAAAATTTGAAAAAAAAAAAAGGGGGGAGGGAAGAGGCACGCGAATGAGGGCTGAGCCCTCGCCACCATCACCTCCCTCCTTTTTCTTTTTTCTTTTTTATTTTATTTATTTATTTATTATAATTAAATTAAATTAATTTTTATATTAAAATTCAATTTCGCGTCAAAACAACGTCGTTTTTGCATTTCTTTACTAAGTCAACTTTCCAATGAGCCACATTGACGAGAAAAATAATAAAAAATTGCCACATAGTATTTCCGGCAAAGTTTACTGGAGATGGTACTTAAGTATCTCACTTTTAAAAAAAAATGGCACATAAGTGTCACTTTATTAACTTTTGACATTTCAATGTGTCACACCCCGATCCTCGAGCACGTGCCTATCCCTCGGTGGTTGACTAAAAATGCAACGTCTCAGAGCGCGTCACCGACCCATTCATTTTAATGTGCATGCGGAAACGAATAAATAACTCCAGACAACATAAAGATAGAATTAAAAAGCAAGGCCACAATTTTGGAAAACCACAACACGCTTTATATACACATCAGACTAAGTCATATACAATACTAGTCTATTCACGAGGTCTACAAAAGATAGAGGAGCTACAGGTCCTCTAAGCATTCGAACTCTCAACCGAATACTCCGGGTCTCTGGCTCTAGAGAACTCGGGTCTACCACTGAACCACCAGGAGAGTCAGTCGCACCCTTGCCAAAAGCGATCTCCAGCACCGACCTAGGAATCTCAAACTCTGGAAGGAGGCCTTCTCTAGATCCATCTCGCCTGTAACGATACCACGATATGAATTGATGGGGTACCTTCTGGGATAGACCCGCATCAACTCAGACAATGGATCTCACGAATTCGTAGACCCAGGCTCCATGGCTCCTAGGGAGGGGAATCTGAGAGATTTGTTCAATGACCTAGCCAACGCTCGAGGTACAACCATCTAAGGACCTAAAAATGTTAGCACGAGATGGAGTGAGATAACGTCTCAACAAGTCTACCCCCTAAACTCCGACTAGGAATGAAATACACCTAAAGGCCATTTAGTCACACACAAGATAGAGGAGTTACCTTTGCCTCGATTCTTTCCAGCAAATCAGTACAGTTCAATACTCACCAATCACTTCAATTCAATCAAATCACTAACGAATCGATCCATTCAATTCCATACCATCAATACCATCCATAAAATTCAATTGATTCAAGTACTGCTCACCCTAAGCTGATAATAAATGGTATAACTCACCAAAGCTGATAGATATATAATAATGCTCACCGAAGCTGCCATATATATATATTGCTCACCAAAACTGTGCGATACTTATAACGGTCACCAAAGCCGTGCGATATTCCATTTTATAATACTCGATAAAAATAGTCGTGTGTGGGTATACGATCGGCCTAAGCCAAAGTACAATATTTTCCTTTCTAAAAATCCCACCATTTAATATAGTCCACAAAGATATTTTTGGCGTTATAAACCGACGCCCGGTGTTTCCCGATTAAATACTTAAATTACTTAATTTTGGGATAAATTCTCAAAATTACAATTTTCACTCAAACAACACAAATTAGCATTCAATTAAATAAACCAAGCATACCATTGCAATCAGCATGAAATTCCAGTCGCCAACTATCCCGGTCTAATTTCTAAAAATAATTACCAAAATTAATTAAATAAATACATTTAAATGCCATAAATGCAAACTTAGGCTGGAAAAGCCTAATTAAATACCGAAATAGGCCCAGAAAATTTCCGAACCTACCTAGATAAATAAGGCAATCTATCTACTTGCTAATTAAGTCAGTCCAACCACCTAACATGCAATAACGAGTAATTAAATTGCTAATCCGTTCTAACTAACCACCTAAACCCTACTTAGCCTAAAATAATTAACTCCCTAAGCGGAGATTAGTGAGTAAACTCACCGGTTTTAAAATCCGATGAGTTCACAGCGACAGCAAGGCGGAGACGGGCAACAAACTCCGAAACGGTGGCACCCAACGAGGCTTGAAAGCGGTCCAAAGTGGGCCCCGAAGTTTCTAAGTCCTTGCTAGCTTTCAGCTTCTGTTCTTGGCCGAACAAGCTGAAACCAGTGGTTGGTTCGGCAAGAAAGGACCAACAAAGGCTGCAGCGACCTAGGCGAAGGTAGGCGGCGATGGGGCTTCGGCTGAGTTCGACGAGCATGGGGGATGGCCTGGGGTCACGGCTGGAGCGGAACGACGCATGGACGAACGCGGGACAGGCGCGGCACACAACGGGCGAGCGGCGGGTCTAGCGATGGTCAAACGAGCGTGCGACGAGCAGGGAAGGGGCTGCTCGATTTCCTCTACACTTTTAGAGCTTCAAAGTGTCTAAAAATGGAGAAAGCAAACTGAATGAGGAAGAAAGGGGACAGCTCAAGCTTGGAGGGGGCCACTTCTCTTCCATTCTATCCCTTTGCCCCCTTGAAGAGGTCCCTCTTGGCTTCAGCTCTATCCTCAACCATTTGCAGACCATTAGCTTCCTTAGGAAGTCATTGAGATGGTCCAAAAGGTTGAGGACCAAGGGACTACGAATTTTGAAGCATTTTCCCACAAATCCACTTTAATTCCCTCTTGTATTAATTCAATTCGGCCCCCATAAATCTAACTAAGATGCCCACCCTTCAATTCACATTTTTCCTTGCCAATAGAATCAACTTGCATTCCAAAAACGCGATAAAAAACGATCCCCTGAATTTTCTGGTCGAAAACAGCCCTAAATTGAATTTTCGCCAAAAATCTCGATGTGCAGAAAAAATTTTGGAGGATGAATCGACAGTCCTAAAATAAATCGTGACATGACAGAACTTTCAATTTCTGAAATCGGGTTCAAATTCACGCTTAATTTCAATATGACGCGATTTTAGCATGACCTAGCCTACCGGGTAACTTTCAAAAAAATTAGTACAATTGACCCGTGGTCGATTATTTTCGAGCCACATTATACATTTTCGACACATTGGCGACTCTCGGTTGTCGTGAAAATCCCAAGGTTTCAAATGCAGATACAGGTACCAAAACTACAGAAAAATCAGTCTAATACCGATTGACGAATATTTTGCAATATGGTGGAATCACCCATACTTAATCACATATCTTAGTCGGATCAACATATCTCAAATTTCTAATCGATCTTTAACTGTACCGTAAGGACCCTTACAGACTAGCACGGTCGAGCGGTCGGTTTCTAGTCGAATTCTTAAGTCTATTACATTAAAATCCCTTAACAACTTCACCTAATAATCTAGTTATCTCATGAGTGATCAGTTCAGAGAATAGAACTATAGACGCATCAATGAAAAGCTCAACTCATTCAATTGAAAACAGAACTGGAATTTCAGGATATCACAAAATGTCCCCTCATGCCAAGTCTTGGTAATTGAGATGTACTTCTTCCTGTTTTTAAGTTAAGAAGACTTAATGTGCCCGTTGTCTATACGTTTCATTGATCCTCCTACCATGCTTTACTGTCAATGTGGATTTCAGTGATTTTCTTTGTTGAAACTTTTGAGACTCGACATATTGCTGCTGCTCCTTTCAGCAGTAACTTTTCTTGCTTCTCTATTTAACCTCTTTGAACTTAAATTTTCGATAGATCGACCCTCCGATTCTTAAATATTTCGTCGTTTTTCGTAAATTTACGAGTCTTTGCTATTCTGGTTTTCTTTTCGGTCTTGGTTCCAACAAATTAATGTTTGATTGCACTGTTTGTGCTGGATTGGCGTGCGTACGGACAAATTTTGATATTCTTTCTGGTGCAATTTATCATTCTTCTATCATGTGACTAATGACTGTAAAATTTCATTTGCAAGTTGACATCACCTTGTGATGCTTGTGATGTAATCAGATTGTCACCTTGTAGGAGTTTAATTTCATTCCTATGACTTGACTATTCTTGCAGATTCAATTCAATAACCTAGCAAGCAACTAAAATTCACGTTAAATTCTTTTTGTGAAAATTAATTATAGTGACTACACTCTATTATGAATACCTGACGTTGTCGGAGGCACGGTGGCATGTGAGTATTGTAAGCGACCGTGCGTAGAACAACTTTGGTGTAAATAAGCTTTCTGATTTAAGTGTTATAGAACCAGTAATGGATAGTTGCACAAGACAGAAGTTGAAATGGCCAACTCTAGACAAGACAAATGTATGAACAGGGCAATATGATTTTCTAAGTTTTCTGGTATTGTCATACATGAAAAATTTGTCATTTGGCGGTGACATAATTATTTCACCGCCATGGGGAGAGCTTTCTGACTGAGGCGATGTTCTGGTGTCAAGTGGGATACAAGTCGCCTAACATAGCAACAGGCATACCTGGGAATTTTTTTTCCTTAGTATTCAATTCTTGTTTATGTCTCAAATAGCTTTTTTTGCAAAAATATACAGTTTGATATTTCTGTGATTACATCGCATTAGGATTCCTATATTCTGCCTTACACGTTGTGTTGGGATGGTTGAAACAGATAGTGACTTTGGAAGATGTGATTGAGGAATGTGTTGGCGAAATCCTTGATGCTAATGATTCTAAAATAAGTTCATTATGACTCTTTATGTTATCATTGGCATTTACTGAGTTTAGATTTTCCTAGTAGTCAAAGTTCATACTTCAGTTCCGATTTCTTAGCTTTGCTTGAGCTCCATGAGTTCAGGCAATGTCAGGGCCTTTAAAACATTGCAAAAGAAAAAGAAGTAAAGTCTCGAAGTTGCTTGCTAAAGCAAAGTTATATTCAATCTGGGTGAGATCAGAAATATGACAGAGGATTGGAGACACTTCTCTAGACCTTAAATTACAGATGAATTGATAAGGAACTCGTTCCAGGGCAGCTCTGGTGAATAATGCCTTCTATGCATGTCACTGTGGAACCGCCAATAGAAGGACTTGTACTGAACTAGACGAGTCCTGAAACTTTGAGTTACATCTTTAGCTGATTATCAAACTTCTAATGGTGGGCATGGTAATTGAGGACACTTCAAGTATTCCCTCTAGTTGCAACGTGTTTCACTAGCAGACATAAAAAATGTGGCTTCATGGAGAACAAAACTAATAATACCTCATGGACTAAGAGAATTTGAAAATCTGATCCTAAAAAGCAGTTAGCTGCCATTTTAGCTTCGTTTCAGTTTTGGTATAGATTAATTTACAAGATATCAATTTTGTTAAATGGCTCTCTGGCAATGGTACATTTTGAAGGGGGTGAATTTGCCACAGGCTTTGTGATTCTTTCTGATTTAAAATAGAACTCCTTCCCGCACTTTTTTCTCAAAAAGGGTGATGTAAAAGCCAGTATAATAATCAATTATGAGATTTGAACTCGGCATTGTTATTTCCCTGAGCCAATAAATGTGACATGATTCTCGAAAATTTCTTCATATACATCATTGAATTTGCAATTTCACAAGATTTTATTTTCGGTGATATCTTGGTATGAGGGAGTATGTTGAGAAAAAAGCAAGCTACATAATAAATGCGATCAGAGAGAATATTTGATGTTGATGCTAATTGAGCTCTCAGAAGAGCTGAATATCTATATACCAGAGGTATATTGTGGCTTCAGTCCTAAGATTTGTAATTGAGCTTTTTGATTGCTTATATCTGCCTCCTGAGCTTTGGTTTCCTTGCCGCTTTTCTCTGCTTGACGTAAAACTATCCTGTCGAATACAGCATGCTCCTCCTAGTGCTCGCAAAAACTGCCTTATGTGACAGGGTCATCGATGTGAGACTGTATCTATGTTTGCTTGGGAGGCTTTCGAGCATATCCCTATAACAGGTCAAGGTATCAAAGTTAGGGTAGAAGTTGATGGATCTAAGCTAGCTAAACGTGACCACCAGGATTAGGAGGAGCCTGTGTCAAGTTTACAGAATTGAGGTACAAATCTTTGGGGAGTGGTCATGCTTATATTGGTAATCTACTGCCTTATGGAGTAATATCTCTCTGATGTCTATCTCTGCCATGGGTTCTAGCAGGAAATGCCAGAAAGGTTAGTGCTGTTAGATTTGAACGGCCGGACAAGAATGAGGAGATGTCGCAGAGTAAGGGACGTAACTCGGCTGGTCCCCAAAATCATTAGAAGGAAATGGGAACCGTAATGAGGACATGCGGAGTCGCCACGCCAGTCAGCATCCTTTTTGACAAAAACAGGAGGCTTCGTCGCTTGGATAAACATTCAAGCAGTAAACATGAAGATGACTGGAAAAACTAAGCCAATTGTAGTATCGTTACTTCTTGAACATGGTAAGATGCAGTAGAGAAGGATCAATAAGTGAATGAGAAGATGGGTTTTGAAGATCAATCAACTAAAAGTTATTTCCACAATGCAGGGAAGCTGTGATATCTGAATCTTCAGGGGCAAATTTTCAGTGATAAATTTATCTAGGAGCATCCATTAGCCTATATTGGAATGCGAATAATCCGATAACCGGCATGCTTGCTTCTCAAGTGTGGTCAGGGATAGAAGACTAGAAAAGGCCTTAACTTGGGGGAACAACTAAGAAAATATGGTCAGCTTTTGGAAAAACATTTCGAATGTTTCGAAAAACAGGGTATCGGTCAACTCGGCACTGAGCCACCAGAAGGCTGCAAGAGTTGCCTCGTACATGGGTAGAGAGCGCTTGTAAATGGTCTGCTTGGAAGAATGGATTTTTACTGGTGAATTGATGCAAATCGTCATGAAGGATTCAGTGACATTGCCTTAAGAATAAACATATCCGTGAGCAAGACAGGTCTTTGAACTCAAACGAAATGTATAACATGAATAAACTAGCACGAATGTCTGCTCCACCGTTGCTGCCGCCTTGGGTAACTCATCCAATGACAGAATTTTTGGGGCCAAGTCCAAGGTCCGCATGTCGGGACATCGGTATAGCGTCAGTTAACGGGTTTAGCCTCTCCCTCGACTGACTGTTTCACTAAAAGATTTAGAAATGGAAAATTTTGATTTGAAACTAGAAAGAAAAGGAAAATTATCAAGGAACTTGGACTTGGCTAGTTCCTACTGAAATTTCTTACCTTTCTAAATTTGTTTTACTCGAACTCTTTTTAAACTACAGTGTGCATGTGACCTATGGTCATAAGATTGCAAATACTGGTTTGAAAATGCTTGTTCAGAATTTGACGGAATCGAGGGAACCTAAACTTGATCTGATAGATATGTCTGTTGTTTTGCCTAGTTCCTTCGCAAATTTATCATCCTCCCAAATGTTTTTCAGTGTACATATGTGCGATTTACAAGGGGAACTTCTGCTCAACATTTCCACTTGCCAAAATATCACCGTTTCTTTTCTAAATTCTAATTGGAGCAACTCTCCTAAATCCATAACCCTCTCATCTACAAGCATCACTAGCAAAGTAGTTTATTCAACTAATGAATTGGAGAATTTGAAAACCCACTATCTCAGTAACTGCATAACAATGGGATCAATTGCCTCATCGCTTGTGAACTTACAAAAATTAACCAAATTTGACCTCTCCACAATGAATCAACTCGTCATATCCTGTCATTCATTTGAAAGCAAGAATGACTCATAAATTTAGAGGCGATTCCACTGGTGTTTTAGACTTCAAAATCCTTTCAATAATGAAAAATATGCAAATCCTTAGACTGAGTTAAATCTAGCTTACGACGGTATGATAATACATTTCTAGAGCATGGGACTTTGGCATTTTCTCCTGTAACTTGAATAAATTTGCATATTTTTCTGAACTCTTCACAAAGCTAGAACGATTTTACATGGGCATCCAATCCCATTTGAATGTCGCCTTCGGTGAAAGAACTCGGAAATATGATATATGCTTGGCAATCTAAACTCCGACTAAAAGGAATTGGCAGAGTGAATAAGATGATCTGAGACCTTATGTTTCTACTCTTGCATCTGATTGCACTGGCGGCAATCTCTCAATTCACACCTGAAAAATGACTTTAAGATGCCGCTCTGTTCATTTCATTAATGAGAACTTATTACATCACTTACTATACGAATTCTAGTAAGCTCCTTTTGAGTATGCCCAGCTATTCTCTCTAGCCCAGTTGCTAGTTTTGGATTTGCATTCACCAACTTGTCCAGACCATTACCCACATTTTCTGCAACTGTACTTTTCTTGGGTCCATCGTCTGTAGGAATTGGAGTTCACGACTCATTTTTGTTATTTTCGATTAATTGAGTTCAGAAACTTCAAAGAAAAAGAAAAATCAAAGTGCAAAGCTTTGATTGAGTGGTGACCCACCTCTATCTATCGATGGAGAGAGACATGTTACCGTCCGCAGATCAGCGATGGGGGACAAGGTGTGATCTGTTTAGGCGCAGTTTGACTTACTTTTGTTTCCTCCCCCTCGATTGATTATAACAACCTGCCGCCTCGTGCCGAGATAATGGGCCTCCTACCAGTCAAAGCCTACAAGCTTACAGATAGGGGCATGGCGGCTACCAGTAACCCTCATCAATAATATTAGACACGCGACAATAAAAATGCCGCCAGAGCACTAATTAATATAATTAAAAATAGTAGGGAAAAAATCACCAAAAATCCCAAATTTTGTCTAGAGTGACAAATTTACCCCAAATTTTTTTATAACATAAAAAACCCTTGAAATTTACTAACCGTGATACATTTACCCCAAACTTTTTTGACAAAAAAACCCTAAATTTTCATTCGTGTAACACATTTACTCTAAATTATAAGGCATTTTGATCTTTTTTTTTATTTTAAATTTTCCTTTCTTTTTTTTCTTTTTTTTCTTCTTCTTCTTTCTTCCCCTCCACCGGCCATGGCAAAGCTAGCGGAGGGAAGCCGATGTCCGGTGAGGGCCCCCGACTAGCCGCCGAGGGCAGCCCTCGTCGCAGCTCTTGCTGAACGCCGGCTTCCCTCCGCCATGGCCAGCAGAGGGAAGAGAAAAGAAAAAAAAAGAAAAAAAAAAGAATAAGGGAAAATAGAAAGAATAAGACAAAAATGCCCTTAATTGGGTAATTGTGTCACAGTTTGCAAAGTTGGGGTTTTTATGTCACAAAAAAGTTTGAGGTCTTTAAATTTATCACTTTGGGTAAAGTTTAGGATTTTTGGTGGTCTTTTCCCAAAATTGTAAGAATGTTTATAAAGCCCCTCTACCAAGGATTCAAGAAGTACCCATGTGTCCTCACCAAGAAGCAAGTGTATAATGACACCACTAGGTCGCCCCGCCTATCCAACAGATATATAGTTGGTGGGCTGACAGGACTGCGTTCTTTATTTTAACGCGCCAGTGCTCGCACATTTTAGTTCTCAATTCCTCCTGAATCTTTGTCTTCCATAAGAGGAAGGAGTACTCTCTAAGTTTTTAACATCTAAGGGATGTCAAATCTGCACAAGGCCTCAGACGAAGTAGTTTTCGGTCTTACTTAGGACCAAATTAGAACTCTACTAGCCGCCTCATGCGGAAATATGGGCCTCAAACCAGTCAGAGCCTTCAAGCTTACAAGTAGCGGGCATAGCGGTTACCTGTAAACCTCATCAATCAAATGTGACATATGGCTACAAAAATGCCACCAGATCACTGATTAAGACAATTAAAATTAGCATGGATGTTTATCAAGACCCTCTTTTGGTACTCCTGATGCTGGAAAGCGTGCACGTTTGATCTCACGAAACTTGCCGATACATCGAATAGAAAAAGTAACATTTCCGTAATATACCTAACTAATAGAAAAAGTAACATTTCCGTAATATACCTAACTAACAGGCCAGTAAAATCATATATCTAAACTATTATGTGAAAGGCTTGTTCAAAAAAAAAAAAAAAAAAAAAACTAGTATGTGAAAGGAAAGACGAGAGACTTCTAAAATAGTTGATGAAGGTAATAGGTTTAATAATTACTTGCCAATCGTCTAGCTGTCGTCATTGTAATTCTGTCCATCTATAATTATTTGCAGCCATAGTATGTTCCAAGTATATGCAATGGGGAAGTCTGAGGTTGAAATGGATATTGAATTTGCTTAATTAATCGTATATATTAGCGCACTAACATCTAATGTCATTTCTCAACCACTTTACCCTTCATAATAAATACGGACATTCTTTCAACAAATATCTAAGCTAGCAGCTTCAACAAGATTTGGCACTTAGCCACTTAAAACAAGTTCAAAACCAATATGAATTAATAAAGCACCATAAATTTGACCAAACCCCACGAGCTATTTTCATCGGAGGACAGAAGATTCAACTGACAATGAAATCAGTTCGTTCTTAATTGATCTCGCCATACGCCGTGTTATGTGCACAACCCGTTTTCTAAGGGTCCCGGAGCTGCCAAAGTGGAGAAACATGCTTCACGGTTTGAAATGCTGGAGCTGGTAAAGCTGACCATCATCGTCATCCGATGGCTAAATGCAGGAGGAAAGTGATATTTGCGGTTCATTGCTGGGAAAGGTTTCATTCACCGCTTACGTCACTCCTTGGGCAAGCAAGATTTGACCTCGGACATGTTTATTCCAGATAAGACTCATTCCAGCAATTAATTAATCTAAGGTTGGGTGCTTGTTTTCGGGAGAGACCAATGTCTGGGGAGTTGATCTAATTCCGTGTTAAATGAATGGCAGTTGAACCAAAAACGGACCATAATAATTAACTTCGGTAACTAAGCGAAGTAGTTGAACCAAGTCGGAGATAAATTCCTATACCTCAAATCTTCTCATTGGCAACTCATCGTGGGGGCCAACACAACATATACGCCATGGAAATTGAGGTTGTTTAGTATAGTCAGCCGATTTGAAGAATTCTGATTACCAGGTTGACAGGGTTACTTGGCTTTTCTGTCTGGGCAATGGGAAGTGTTCCTTGCTTGTCTACAGAAAGACTTCTTCAATTTGCGTGCCAATCGATTGCGGGCATCATTAGCTCATAGAAATCCTCTTGCCAATGAACGTGCAGGGGCCAAACCAAAATAGATGTCCTCAGGTTCGTTCTTGTGCACGCTTCTTTTTCTTTTTTCCTTTTTCTTTTTTTTTTCTGGTGCTTGAGGACTCGATCGAGTGTGAAGGGAAGAAAATGATTTGGAGGCGATGAAATCTCTCCCGATGATAATGATTATCGTCTAAATCATCGCCGCATACTTTGCTTGGAATCAATGAACTCTTGACAAAAAAGAATTGATCATTGTCGGTGAGTTCACATCCAAAAGCTTGTAATATAATGAGTATTGGACGTCAGATATGTGTCTAGTTGCCGCGCTATCCATGCATGTGATGTCGTGCTGGTATGTGAGTCCAGTGTGACCTCAAGCCAATGCAATACGTTTTAAAGTCGTGACTAAAGTGAATGATATTGTGTTGCCAAAAAACCCAAGCGAGGACCGACTACTAAATTATTCCGGTAAAGGGCGCAAAGAATTGGGTCTCATGTATATTTCACGCTTAGGGGATGAAATCTAGGGTCACACTTAGATTCAGCCCGCTCTCGTGCGAGCGAGATTGCGAGCCCAACTCCTTAATCTGGTTGTTACGAAGTCCATGAAGTAAACTCACTAGTAAAGAGAAAAACAGAGAACCTTCCAAGCAATGCGTAGACAAAGAGATGCCGAGAAAATGAGTCTCTAATCTCGCATCATCCATTTTTTCACTGTTGTACTGGCCAATAAGTCTCACCCGATTTCAAACTAGCCCGGCTCATTTTAAAGTCGTACAAGCATGGATGAGTTGCGACAACTCGAGGATTTCATTGGATGGTGATTATCATCTTAGGCAACCACGGAAGTCAGACTCAGGCATGTGGTGATTAGGATCAGAATTTAATATGGATAAATACGTACATTGAAGAACCAAACTATGTTTGTCTATGTAGGGAATAAATGTGACATCTATGCAGTAAATTGCAAAAAGCGACAAAAGTTATTGTAGGCGTTTAAATCATTAGATGTGTATTTTGGGACAATAAATTGGTGCAAAACTATGTGAAGGAATACCACTCGACACATCATATTTCTATCAATCAGTAGCTCATTTGCCGTGGAAAAGTTATGTTTTTTAAGATGCAATACTCATTAGCGAGCATGTATAGAGACGTTTTGGCTACTAGCACGGAGTTGGGACTGTGGTGATAAATTTGCCAGCCTTACACCTTCGGATTACAGGTATTAAAGAGTAGTTAGGGTCAGTCTAAACAGTGTCAAGCAAACGCACAACTCTGATGATAATGTTTAGAAGAGCCATTAATGCTGGTCAGCCACCCTATTATTTTATAAATAAATAAATAAAAGTCATGTGCAAATAAAATAATTAGTGTGAATGTATGAGGAAGAGACGTGGGGAACACTGTGAATTTTGTGGATATTTATATAACTATTTCCCTCCGGTTACCACTTAATGCAATGAAAAATATCTTTCTGCCGAAACAATGCGAACAAATTTCCAATGTGGATTTAGCGGCCGAAACACGTGTGCAAGTAATACTATCCCGGATTGGGCTAAGCAAAGTCTTGAGTGCTGCGGTGGATTTTATCCACACCGGAGCGGATCCACGTCATTATTTTTAGTGGGGTCTCTTAGGACAATGACTAAAGATTGCACGAGTTTAGGCAAATTTGTTTTGTTTCGTCGAAGGAAAAAACTTGCCGCTCTCTGACAAAAAAATAAGACACGACTCGATTATCTGGCAGTATCATAGTGGCCATGGCCACGAGCCTAGATCTCGAGTTCAAGCCACAATGACTGCAAGCTGGAGATTTGGCAAGCTACAAGCCGTGGCGGCCATGACATCGAGCCCAAGGGCCATGCCAACCGCAGTCACCTATTTCTAGTGAAGATCAGAATGCGTGATTAAGTGTTTGGCCTATGCCATATGTCTCGAAGATAATTATTCAAAAAATTCTAAACCTATTATTTGGCAAACAATTCATTTTTAAACTTTTCAATTTGGCATATTTAGTCCTAAACCTTTTGAGATTTTTCTATATAATTACTTTGGTCAATTTTAACTAGAAATCACTGAATTATAATCCATTTGTACCCATTGTCCTAACTGGCATTGCCATGGACAATTTTTTCCATTTTTTAAATTTTCTAATCCTTTTCTTTCCCTTGCCTTTACCTGTGCCCAATGATTGATGGAGAGGAAATAGGGAAAAACATTTTTAAAAATCAGAAAATTTAAAATAAAATAAAATAAAGTCCATGTTAGCATTGCCCATGCCATAAATGATGGTTGGCAATGATTAGACTACCATGTCAACGATTTCCAGTGAAAATTAGTTATATTGATAGGTCGCATATAAGACTAAATTGACCAAATTAAAAATATATAGAATTGACTTGACCTTTGTATAATAGGTTTAGGGCTTTTTAGATAACTTTTCCTATGTTTTGCCATGGTTGCAGTGTGTGGATAGGTCTAATTTTAGATTCTCTCTTTCATATTTTTGCTTTTTGCATAATGTGACTACATAACAAATTTAAACAAATCATAAGACGACCCAAGTACACTAACGCTTCAATCAACAATAAGCTGCAGTAGGTCGACCAAACGACGAAGAAAAGAGTACAACGAAAGGACTAACACGAAATACTTTAAAAAGTAGAGAGAGGCTTTTGAAGGAAAGAAAATATTAGAAACAAATGAAGGGACTAATTCGATTTTTTGGAGAAAAATCCGGGGACCACGATACGATTAACCCAAAGAAGCGCCGAGGCCGAAGATCTCATACTAGTTTACATTTTCCTATTTTAATCTTAACTCTAATTTTTCCATTATCGCAGGGTTCCCTTTCGCCAGGGAAGGAGACCCACCATAGTTTAGATTAGACTGCCGAGTAAAAGAAAAACTATATACGCAAAGCCCGGTCCGCACTCACCCTTAACCTGCCTGCTTCGCTCTCCCACCTTCCCCCGAGCTCTTCTTCTTCTTCTTCTTCTTCTTCTTCTTCTTCGTAGCATTGTTACTTCCTCTTGAACATGATAAGATGCAGTAGAGAAGGATCAATAAATGAATGAGAAGATGGGTTTCGAAGATCAATCAACTATAAGCTATTTCCACAATGAGGAAAGCTGTAATATCTGAATCTTCATAGGCATCTGTGAGCATCCATTAGCCTATATTGGATTGCAAATGACAAGATGACTGGCATGCTTGCTCCTCAAGTGTGGTCGGAGACAGAAGACTAGAAAAGGCCTTGACGCAGGGGAACGACTGAGAAAATAAGGTCAGCTTGGGAAAAACATTTCAAACGGTTCAGAGAACAGGGTATGCTTGTAAATGGTCTGCTTGGAAGAAGGGAAATTTACTGGTGAACTGATGCAAAACCTCATGAAAGATTCAGTGACATTGCCTTGAGAATAAACATATTCGTAAGCAAAGCAGGTCTTTGAACTGAAACTGATCCAAGGTCCGCATGTGGGGACATCGATATAGCGTTAGTTAACGAGTTGAGCCTCTCCCTGAACTGACTGTTTCGCTAAAAGATTTAGAAATGGAGAGGTTTGATTTGAAACCAATGAGAAAAGGAAAATTATTAAGGAACTTGGATTTGGCTAGTTCCTATTGAAATTTCTCGCCTTTCTAAACTAGTTTTACTTGAACTCTTTTTAGACTTTAGTGGCACGTAAGTGATCCACGACCATAAGAATGTAAATACAGATCTCAATATGCTTGTTCAGAACTTGACAAATTGAGGGAACTTAAACTTGATCCGATTGATCTGTCTGTTGTTCCGCCTAGTTCCTTCGCGAATTTATCATCCTCATTGATGTTTTTCAGTGTATCAGTGTGCAATTTACAAGAACTTCCCACTCAACATTTTTCGCTTGCCAAAATATTACCATTTCTTTTCTAAAATCTAACTAAAGCAAGTCTCCTGAATCCATAACCCTCTCATTTACAAGCATTACAGGAAAAATAGTTGATTCAACCGATAAATTGGAAAATTTAAAAACCCTCTATCTCAGTAACTACATATCAATGGGATCGATTGCCTCATCGCTTGTGAACTTACCAAAATTAACCAGATTCGACCTCTCAGCAATGAATCAACTTGTCATATCCTGTCATTCATTTGAAAGCGGGAATGACTCATACATTTGGAGGCGATTTCACTGGTGTTTTAGACTTCAAAATCATTTCAACACTGAAAAATCTGCAAATCCTTAAACTTAGGGTAGAGTTAAATCTAGCTTACAACAGTACGATTATACATTTCTAGAGCGTGAGACTTTGGCATTGTCTTCTTGCAACCTGAACAATTTTTCATATTTTTCTGAACTCTTCACAAAGCTAGAACACTTTTACATAGGAATCCAATCCCGTTTGAATGTCGCCTTCGGTGAAAGAACTCGGAAATATGTTATATGCTTGGCAATCGAAACCCCCACTAAAAGGAATAGGCAGAGTGGATAAGATGATCCGAGACCTTATGTCTATAGTCTCGCATTTGATTGTGATGGATTTATGAGATGGGCCTGAGTTGGCCCGTCCGCCCAAGTTGGGCCCAAAAAGCCCGGCCCACGGGAATAGGGCCCGTGGATGGGGGAAGGTATAAAGGGAGGAGAGAGAGAGAGAGACGCACCCTTTGGCACAATCAACGTACGCTTCTCTCCCGCGCGTTTCTCTCTCCCGAAGAACAAGAGGCATACGGCTTCCAATTTCTTCCCTTCAAGGCTTCATCGACCGGATTCTCTTCCTCCATTGACGACGGTGTTTAATCGTGGCTAACAAGGTACGCTCGACTCCGTGGTGTGCTTTACGATCGGTGATACGTGTTTTCCGGGCTTCGTCTTCCGCATTGATTTAGGGATTCGATTTAGTGTCGTATCCGGTATTTCGGGGATCGATCATTCCCAACATTGGTATCGAGCCCCTGTTTCACGTTTTTCCTAATCAATTCCGATGTTTTTGATTGATTTTTCACAAATCCCTTCGGCCGTACGGAACCGGGCCAAAATCCCGACACCCGAGCGTTGTTCGGCCATTTTTCTGAGTTTCAATATGTCAAAATCAAAATCTGATGGCACAGGAGAAAGGGGGCGTCGAGAAGAGTCTCGGCGGTATGTCGAGCGCCGCCGGAGACGCGCACGCGCCCACACGGCGGCGGAAGGCGCTGGCGTGGGCGCGACGCGCCCGGGAGGCGCTGGTTCGCCCGTGCGCGTGTGGCACACGCGCCGGTGGCGAACCGGCAGGCGCGCCGCCGGGCGCCCGAACTGGGCACGCGCCGGTCCACGGACCGACGCGTGCCGACGTCATCATAACGTCACCCAACGGCCGGTAATCGGCCTGGCGACGTCATCGATGACGTCAGCCGATGACGTCGGGGTTGGCCGGGCGGCGACCCGACCGCGAACCGACCCGACCCGACAGGCCGACGAAGGCACGCGCCCGGCACGTGACGTCATTCCCGCACGCGCGAGGCACGGCGGTCGGTCCGTGCGGCCGGTCCGGCCCGTCCGGCCCGACCGGTTCGACCGTCGCGACCGGTCCGACCAGTCCGACCGCCGCGACCGGTCCGACCGGTCCGACCCGCGAGACCGTTGACCCGTTGACCGACGACCGTTGACCGTTGACTTGACCGTTGACCGACCGTTGACTTTGACCGTTGAGAAGAAAAAAAAAAAAAAAAAGTAATTTGTTTCTTTTTCAATTATGTCTGTGTGGGTTGTAGGTAATCCATTTTTATTCTGCATTTGTTGCATGAATCATGGAAATTTATGTATTTTCCATTTTGTTTATTATGGATTATAAGTGATCCATTTTAGTTCCGCATTTGTTGCGTAAAACTATGATGCGTAATGCATGGATACCGTAATCCCGAGAACGGACGATGGAAGAGCTAGACTGAAAAGGTTGATGAAAGAGTTAGCTGATTTTCGGTGGCTTGATGGTGATTTAGTATCACATATGGTCAAGGTCAATCGATGATACAGAAATCATCAATAATGGTTATCTTATGCCGGATTTTGAGAAGGTGCCGGCTTTGTTGAACACTCTTCCACCCGAATGGCAAGCAGTGTTAGATCGGCTATGGGAGGTCAACGTGGTCCCGGGTTATAGGAGGTTGGTGGAAGCTTTTGTAAGAGAGTACTAGAGGATTGAGTTGGCCAAAACTTCAACCCTTAGATTGTGCGCTACGTGGCGCAGAGTGAATGCGCCTTGGTGGCGACATGAGAGCTCTCCAAAAGTTTTCCCATGGTTGGTAAATGTACCTTCAAATTTCTCAGATATTATGACTGATAGATTAGAATGGACATTCCCTAATTATTTCTTAGATTAATTATGAGATGTTTTATGGATGTAAATATCTCTTTCCAAGTTGATATTTTTCCTTTGTATATATTGCTCAGTGTAATGTATAGTTGTATTATGTGAAAGCACTGTTATTATATTGAATGTTAGATAATATTTGCTTTCATTATTGTTGATTGCTGTGGGTAGTTAGTCAGGTAGTTATAGAAGTTTTTGTAACTTCATAGAATTGATTTTGCATATGACAATCATATTAATGATAGTTTTAAGTTAGGATTTTTGGAGGATGATTGGAAACGTAGTGACCTTTTGATTCTGAAGCCTTACTTAAAATTATTCATTAATATGATGGGTCTATGTAAATAGGGATGCATAAATGATAGGCATTAATTATTCGTGCATGTATGTCTGATGTGTTCAGACTGATGGTTTCAGCAACTAAGAACGTGATTGCTGATATGAACGGCAACTATTGTGAAATATTAAATATGGAGATTCAATATGTGCTGGAAAAGCAAGAAGCACTAGAAGCTCTTGACCATATTATGGAAGATCTCATAAATGTTGTGCGCCACCTTGAGCTAGTTGAGGACCGCCTAACGGCATTTGAGCTGTAAATAGATATTTTCTATGCTGGTTCTAGCTCAGAAAAAGGGCTTTGTGCTCTAAGCGCAAGCATATTGATTCGTTCAATATGTGGGAATGCAAAGGATCAAGTCTTTGTTGCAAGAAATCGAGAGTTAACCAACACAAGAGAGGAAAACGTCCTCAAGTAAAGAAAATGTCAAGGGAATGGTGTTACAATTGTGACAAGAGAGGTCACTATGCTCGCGACTGTCGTGAGCTAAAGAATGTAAACACCTCTTGTACATTTGAGAACTTTGCTTATGTGTCAAGTTCTGCTTTATTGGCTGAATCCAATCCTTTGTGGACTGTAGATTCAGGAGCGACAGACTATGCAGCGAAGGATATAAAATCCTTCGTGGAATTTTGACGAGTACCAACTGGAATTAAGTGTATCTATGTAGGAAATAACTCCAGAGATGAAGTTAAAGGAATTGGCACCGGCCAATTGAACATGCGTGGTGGACGCACCTTATTCCTACACGATGTTCTATATGCTCCGGAGATTCGTCGAAATTTAAATGTCTGTTTTGGTGTTGGTTAAGCTTGGTTTTGGTATGAACTTCCATAATGAATGTGTAGATTTGTGTTTAGATACAAACTACTATGGTTGTGGTCACTTTCTAGATGGTTTTATTGTACTAAATGTTGACTGTGATGATGTCAATATGTTATCCCCTTGTTTCACGTCTTCTATCTTATATGATAATGATGTGAATATGATGGCATGCTAGACTTGGTCATATGGGCCAACAACATATGAACAGACTAGCCAAAGAGGGCTTGTTGTGCAACATTGAAAAAGTCGATTTGCCCATATGTAAGCATTGCCTAGAAGGGAAAATGACAAGGAGACCATTTGGAAAAGGTAAAAGAGCTGAATTTTCTCGGCATTTAATCCATTTGGACGTCTGTGGTTCAATGAATGTGAAAGGAAGGCAATGGGCTGTTTATTTCATCACTCTTAATAGATGATTATACTCGATTCGGAGGTGTCTATTTGATTTCTCATAAATCTGAAGCATAAGTTGTTTTCAAAAGGTTTATGAACTTGGTTGAAAATCAATTAGACAAGAAAATAAAAGCATTTAGATCCGATCGAGGTCGAGAATATTTATCTGATGAGTTCAGAAAATTATGTGATGAAAAAGGAATAGAAAGACAGTTGTCTATTCCACATACTCCTCAACAAAATGGTGTTGCAGAGAGAAGAATGTAACCCTACTGGAAATGGTTAGGTCCATGATGGCATATGCTAACTTACATATCACTTTTATGGAGTGATGCGTTGTTAACTGCTGCCTAAACACTTAACCGGGTGCCTTCCAAATCAGTTAGTTCCACTCCATATGAGTTATGGATAGGTAGAAAACCGGACTTAAGTTTACTTAAGCCATGGGGTTATGCTGTCTATACTCATATGTCCTCTCACAAGTTTGGAAAATTGAGTCCCATATAAAAGTAGAGTATTTTAATGAGATACTCCGAACACTCAAAAGGGTATGTGTTCGTAAGTGAGCAGGAAAGTGGGAGAATAACTGAATTTGAATCACAGGATGTCACATTCTTAGTGGATGAACTTCCTAAAAGGGCGAAATAGGGAAGATTACTTCCTATTTGAAACCTTGGATTAAGATTATGATATTAATGGAGTTCATCCAAGTGGGAGTAATATGAGATATGATGAATTAAATTCAACTCATTCTCAATTGCAACCACCTGATGTGACGACATCATCATTACCTAATCCAAGTGGGAGCATAATGGGGAATGATGTGCTAAGTGTACAATCTCCCATACGGTGAACAAGTCGCCAAAGTATTCCCCGTCGATGTTTTGACATTGAAAGGGAAACTTTTATTGTTGCTCCACAAGATGAGTATGAGTCAAGAAATATTAATGAGGCTCGAATTGCCCTAGTAAGGAAAAAAAATGGATTTATGCAATGAAAGAGGAGATGGAGTCAATGAAATCAAACCAAGTCTCGGGAACCGGTTGATCCGCCAAAAGGACGCGAGCTATTGGGAACAAATGGGTTCTCAAAATAAAGCGAAAGGCTGATGGCTCGATTGAAAGGCATAAGACTCGCCTTGTGGCGAAGGGGTATAATCAATAGGAAGGAATTGATTATGAAGATATTTTTTCTCCTGTAGTAAGATTTGCCTTGATTCGCATAGTTCTGGCAATAGTGTTTAGTATGGATCTTGAGTTACATCAAATGGATGTAAAGACTGCTTTCCTCAATGGAAACTTAGAGGATGAAATATATATGGAACAACCTGTTGGTTTCATAGTGAAAGGCCAAGAAGAAAAGGTATGTCGACTTTGGGGGTCAATATATGGCCTTAAGCAGTCGTCAAGACAATGATATATACGTTTTCATAATGCCATAATGGCATATGACTTTACAATGATAGATGAGGATCATTGTGTATATATCAAAAGATCCAAGGATCAATTTGTGATCATATCATTATATGTTGATGATATACTAATTGCCGGAAGCAATATGGAGCTAGTCAATACTTTTGTCAAAAGTTGGTTGTCTTCCAAAATTTTGAATTGAATGATATGGGATTGTAAACCCATTGACGCTCCTATTGCAAAAAGGTGAAGGATTGAGCCATAGACTATGTCCAGGACTCCACAAGAGAAGGAACAAATGAAATACGTTCCTTATGCTAGTGCTTTGTTAGAAGCTTGTTGTACGCTATGATGTGTACAAGACCTGACATATGTTTTGCAGTTGGAATGGTGAGTAGATACTAATCCAATCCAGGTCAAGCACGTTGGAAAGCCGTTAAGTGAATACTGAGGTATCTAAAGTGGACTGCTGATTATATGTTGAGTTATTATGGAAAGGATCTGCGACTCTAAGGCTATTCGATGTTGATTGGGAGGAGATTTAAATGAAAGGAAATCTACCTCTAGGTTTGTTCTCTTACCGAATAATGGCACCATGTGTTGGAGCAGTAAGAAACAAAAGTACATAGCCTTGTCCACGATGGAATTGAGTTCGTGGCATTATCAGCAGCAGTATAAGAAGATGTTTGGCTTAAGAGATTATTGGATCATTTAGGTGTTATTGGAAGTGCTGCAGATTTGTTATTAGTTAACTATGATAATCAAGCAGCAAAAGTGTACACTAAAGATCCAAATATCATGGCAAGACCAAACATATAGATACCAAGTATAATTTTGTCATGGATATGATTGCACGAAAAGATGTGAACTTATAGTACATACTACGCATAGAATGGTAGCAGATCCTATGACAAAGCCATAACCTAGAGATGTGTTTTGTGGCCATGTGAAATCTCTAGGATTGCGTAGAGGATGATGTACTGAATATTGTAATTTTTCCCTAAGTGTTCACATATGATGAATTTATGTTTTTCATCATTAATGTCTATGAATCTTTGTATGATCTTTATGCATCTTAATGCTTAGTGCATTACTTTAAGTTAGGAAGTATGTCGGACAGATATAAGATTAGCCCACTCACACGGGTAATCGCCTCTATTTACTATGTGATAAATAGAGATGAGACTGTTTTTAAGCTTATTATCTAGGTGATAATCGAGAGCTCAAGCTTAAAACACGTATGTCGCCTTAACTAGGTGTTAAGATGAGGACATAATACTTACTATGTCCGAAAGTAAAAATACCCCACATATTTTACTTTATCCGTCTATGATGCCGGATGTGAGTTCGATGAATTTAGTGAATGAGTAGATACGTGAACTCAAGTTAGACATTGGGTATGTCTGAACTATCATCTGTACGGTATTGAAAGGTGTAGACATACGCTCCATGGGAAAGGAGTTAATACCGTAATACGTATTTCATACTACGTATGCATGAGACGACCAATAAGAGTGGCAAAAGTTTGATCTCAACTTTTATGTCGTGTGAGACTCTTGAGGAAGAGAGTTCCTCAAATTTCTTAGTCCCCTCATGACTCTTACTTATTCTCAAGATTTCTATTTAGTGTTTGCTATCTTAGGATGTTGCCAATGGTCATGAGTTTGATTCGATCTAATGGGACATTTCTAGAAAAGCAAGCTGAACTGAAATTGAGAGTTTGAAGGAAAGAGGAAGACCGATTTTGGAGAATCACATTGTAGTTTTGTATTCACCGGTTAACCAATTATGACTGTCTTTGTGATAATCATAATTGTGAATACAATATATATATCATTATTTAAAGAGATCAAGAGAGATATAAATGTGATCGATCGATCTAGGGTACTGCATACTAAATCTACTCGGAGTGTGATGCCCATTATGAGCTGCTATATATTCCCTAACGGATGTATGGCAACGAGCTCTCAAAGTATGCTGGTCGCACGGATTATTCACCGGTATGAATGTTGAAGAGAGGAAAAGAGGATTATGTACGGTCCACCATGTTAAGAGAAAGTCTATGATGGATTTTTTCTCGATGAGGCGAGTAGGGCCTGTCCGCCCATGTTGGTTTTGTACCACCATGTGCGAGTGGGAGATGATGGATTTATGAGATGGGCCCGAGTTGGCCCGTCCGCCCAAGTTGGGCCCAAAAGCCCGGCCCACGGGAATAGGGCCCGTGGATGGGGGAAGGTATAAAAGGGAGGAGAGAGAGAGAGAGAGACGCACCCTTTGGCACAATCAACGTACGCTTCTCTCCCGCGCGTTTTCTCTCCCGAAGAACAGTAGGCATATGTTGACACCTAAATTTTCCCATTTTTTGTTTAGTATTTAATTGTCTCTGATTATGAATTAGCCACTAAAAAAAAAAAAAAACAAACAAAGCAAACAAAAAAAAAAAGAAAACAAAAAGAAAAGGCAAAAACAACAAAAAAAAAAAAAAAAAAAAAAACATGGAAGGGAGGTGAGCCCGTTTTCCCTCTTGGCCCGGCCCACGTTAGCCTTTGTCCTCCTCCACCTTGTTTCGCACGCGAAACCCGCAAAAGGAGGCAGCGGCAACACAAAGGGCGGGGGAGACCAGGACAGAGAAACGGGGAGAGGGAGACCAAAAAGAAAAGAAATACATAGACCAAGCACAAGGAACCGGAGAGAGAGAGAGAGAGAGAGAGAGAGAGAGTTCGAGGTGAAGCGGCGGCATTGCCGCCACCGCTGCCGGCGGGAGCGGCGCTCGACCGACGCCGACTTCGCCGCTGCTCGACTCAGCAGCCCCCTCTCTGAGCGACGCCTCCTCTTGCCGTCCTCCTGCCCTACGCCCATCCTTCGCGCCGTTGCCGACGAAGCGCCAGACATCCGCCGTTACCGTCGCGCCCCGCCTCGAAGCCTGAAGTCGCCGCTCCTGCGCCTCTGCCCGCGACGACCCACCGCCTGCAACCCAACGTCGGCAGCCGAGCCACCCAGCCTCACCACCGCTTCGCGCCCTCGAGGTCGCGACGCCACCTCTGCTGGTCCCGCTCCGCCTCTGCTTTGCCCACGACCCACGGTAGCCGAGCCCCGACGGTCTCTTTGCCGTTGCCGGACGCCGCACGCTGTTCGCTAGCCACACCCGCGGTTTCAGCTCGTTGCCTCCCCGCGCCCATCCGAGGAGCGTTCGAGCCGCGCCTCGCCCCCCGACGCCGTCCAAGCCGCCGCCGTTGATGTTCGACCAACCGACCGCCGCCGTCCCCAAAACCAGATGAAGCGAGGCGCCGCGTGGAAGAGTCGAGATCCAGCGGTGAGCGGGAGAAAGAGAAATCGGGAAGGAGGAGGAGCCATCGGCGCGGTTCCGACGCCGTCGCCACATCGAACCTCCCGCCCGTCGCCATCCAAACCGCCGCCACCCTCCGTCCCAACGAGCCGCTTGCCGACCGTCGCCGAACCGCCGCCTTCCCCGCGCTGCCGCCGCCGTCCGCCGCCCACCGCGTCTCCGCCGCCGAGACACCGACGTGCGAAGAAACCCTAGGGTTTCGACCCACGAACCGGGTCGCGCCGGGTCGGACCGGAGCCTCCAATCGGGTAGGGTTTTGGGCGAATTTGGGCTTTTGGGCTTATGTTTTTTTTTGGGCTTGTGGGCCTATTTATTTTAAAAGAGGGGGTGACCTTGTGGGCTTATGGGCCTGTTTGTTTTAGAAGAGAATGTGACTTTTGGGGTGGGCCCACGCTTCGGCCCAACCTCCCAATCGGATCAACTCGGGTCCGGTCTCGACCGGACCCGATTCGAGTCGACTCGGGCCGAACCGGGTTGGGTCGAACTAGACCCGACCCGGTCCGGTCCAAATTTTTATTTTTTTATTATTTTTAAATTTTAATATATCTTTAAAACAATTTTGAAAATCCAAAAAAAATTATTGAAAAATTATCTTTTTTAAAACAATTTCGAAAATCCAAAAAGAATAAAAAAATTAAAAAAATTAAAAAAAATTAAAATTAATTATTTTTATTAATTTAAAAAAATTAAAAAAATTAAAAATTAAAAATTAAAATTTTCGAAAATCCAAAAATGATAGGATTCAGTTAGGAATTGCTATATCTTGCTTTCTTAGTGTAATTAGACATTTATTTGCTCACATATTGATTATGTCGTATGTTTAATTTGCATATTTAATTATGTTTGATTGCACGTGTTTAATCTTATTGCAATTAGGATCTTGGTAGTTATGATTATTACTTTAATGATTGCGCGCTTGCATGATCACCTCACATGTTAGTGGATAAATATAAAATCAATCCAAATTGTCTGTCAAAAATCATTTTGTTAAAATGAACAAGATTAGGTACCGAAAGGGCACTAATTGGTTAATTAGTGTAATCAAGTCCCCGAACCTAAATTCTCTGGTTGCGTAGGAAGTGAGGCACGCTCCCATGCCTCACTTGGTTTCTAGCCGACCCCAATAGGCTAGTGGCGACTCCTTTTATGCAAAATTTCTTAAGAATATCCCAACGTCACGCGGGGTATGGGCTTGGGAGAGCTCGCGCATGATCATGGGCCTTAGGCCCGTCCTTTGGGCAATACCCCTAAACCTGTTCCCTCCCCCCGAGGGTAGGTCGCGACAGCTTGGCGACTCCACTGGGGAGTTGGTTTTAAACTTTAGAGGACTTAGGCCAAAATTAATCTTGTTCAAAATACTTTTGTTTGGCAGCAAAGATAGTATGTGCATCCATAACATGTCGAATGTTGATTGTCTATGGGAGTCATAAGGGATGGTGATTTCTAACCTTTGTTTTGTAGGGGTATAAAAGTGAATGGTTTATTCATGTTTGAAGTGCTGATTGTTTTTTTAAATTGTCATGCATGAGTCTCCTGCATTGCACTACACCATAGCACACACAACCGCGGACGGGGCCGCATAGGATCACCTAGGATGGTGTTGAGGTGGATACCACTCCGACTACAACCGCGTAGTACGAGTCGCCCACCTTAACCCCGAAATTTCTTTCTTCACGTCGAAAGTACCCACCCCGGTCTGCAACCGTGCGACATGGGTCGGTTCTTTGACGAAGCCGGAGTCATGGGTAACCCGACCCAGCCACGACCTTGTTGGTTCAGTCCGGTGATCCCATGGCTCCATTTTGGGCCGTATAGAGTAGAAATCGAACCACATTCCATGTGCATGTCTATGTAATTTTTTAAAAAAAAAAGCATGAGACAAAGGTAGGCACCCATTGTAAGTATCATTTCCCTTTTTATTTGCTCATTTTGTATTGCTTTTTCATCTTGAAATTTGCGGAAATCAATCGAATGCCCTCGGTGATGCAAGCTTATGATTGAAAAATTGACAATCACTTTTGACAAGTGAGCATCTGAATGCAAGTTCTAAACATTTTGATTTGGCCCCGTTGAACACATGGTTTTGTTTAAATTTCTAGTTATGGGCTCAAAATCATTTCAAAAAAAGAAAAAAAAAAAAAAGCTTTCAAGTTGTACAAATTCCATTTTTTATTGGGACACAAAAATTGAAATTACATTTTTATCAAATTTTCTCATTCTCGCATTTTGGGACTATAATGCAAATCATTTTGTGTACAAATTCCTCAAAATAGAAATCACTCTAATTTTCTATGAGTAAAATCACAAATCAATTTTTCAAAATCAATAACACTTTTGCATACGAAACTTTTGGAATAAAAGTGGACATTCAATTGATGACCGTGGATTGATAATTTTAATGATGTTTTCTCTTATGATGAAACTTGGCGAAATACTAATCCCGTAATAAGGATTGTGGGGGCATGTATTGTCGTCTCGATTTTATTATAAGAAGCGACGTCATTAAAATATCATTTTCTCTTATTCACATATTGACATTGTCATCTTTTTGCAAGTTATGCGCGATGCTCTTTGACATTCTCATGGTGACCATTCAAGGACGTGAATTCTAGAGCTAGGACAAGAGTTGTTTTTTACTTTCATCTGTAAAAGAGTCTCTTGTATTTTATCAATCTTTATTCTTGTTAAGAAACATGTTTTCCGTTTTAGGTTTTGATTTGCAAATCCAATTTATGCTCTTGTAAATTGTGCGACTCACATTTTTAAAGATGGAATTCGAAAATAATCATTTAAAAAAAAATACAAAAAGAGAGCAAATTTAGAAGTGTTTTAAGTGAACCTATACATTTACCTTCCAAAATGAATCTCAAGAAAAATTTGTTTAATGCCCTCTCTTCATATAGTCATTTTCTTAGGCTCATCGAACTCGAGAAGCAAGCATGCGTTGAGTCATCGTTGGTGCCAATTTTCCATAAAGGCGGAGCGAAGTTGAATTCCATTCTAGGAAGTTTTGTTATTTGCAAATGCCTTAGGAACCAAAATAGCCCATCAATTTCGTTCACTTTGCATGATGAGACAAATGAAGGGAGTTGCCAAGTATCCAAAGGGGCGAATTCAATGGAAGAGTAAACTGTATTGATTCCAATTATTCATTTCTGATACCGTTTTTGACATGATTTTCTTTTCATTGTCAAGGAGATATCAAGAGTGCCAAGTTTTGTAACGTTCCCAACAAATGCAATGGAGCACTTTTAAGTCTTGTTCATCTTAAACAAAAAAGATTCAAATGAAACAAAGTGGGCAATATTGTCTATTCCTCCATGAGAGATACATTGGGATGTTGATCGCTTGACTCTAAAAAGGATGTAACTCGTTCCTAAACTTGATTTCTCTTCAGCATAAAAAATGACATGTCCTTTTCTTTGATACAGGACGAATTCGAACAGAACAAAGGTTTGTCAAATAAAGAGCGGGAGAGCAACGTTTGATTTGGAAAAAAAGCTCTCATCTCTCCACCAATGAAATGTGCTGGAACAACATTGTTAGATTCATCAAGAAGGATGTATCGCTCCTAAATTGAACCTAATTAAGTATGGAGATAACTTGTTTCATCTCCTCTTCTTGCAGGGTGATGAATGGGAAAAATGTTGCACCTTGACCGTAGAAGTAGCGCCTTCCATCAAGACAATAAACGGGCAAAGCATCTAAAGAACAATATCCTCAAATGTGGAAACAAGGAGCACCCACTCTCCTTTCAAAACAAAATCTTGAAAAACACATCTCATGATCCATATATAAAATTTTCAAGCTCCTTATCAGCTAAACATCTCTTCAGAAAGATCATCTAAAAAAAATAAAAACAGGAATCAAACTTTGTGAATTGTTGTATACAATAAATAAGTGCTTTTTATGGATAAAATCAGGGCCACATAGCCATTTTTCAATCAATTCTAGCAACTTCAAGCAAAATTCATACCTGAAGAACGAAAACATGTGAAGGGTAAATGGTGTTGATTCCAATTGCTCATTTTGGATAGCGTCTCGACATGATTCTTTCTTTCCTTTGATAGATGACATCAAACGCTTAAGGGCAAATGTAAGCAAAAGGTAATGCCAAGTTAGCAAATATCTACGAGGGTGAATCCAAGAGATGGTAGCCCTCAAAGGATAAAAGCGACTGAAGGGTAATAATGTATCGTTTCCAACATTTCAATCCCTAAAGATCTTTGTGCTAACATATTCTTTTACATTCTTTACAGGATTATCGGGTCGCCATGCTGCAGGTAAGTACCATTCTTCTCAGTCTTATTTTTAAGTAAAAAAAAAGAGAATTTCCATTACAAAAGAGAACTTTTGGGCTTTCCTAGAGACAAAAAATGAATAATAATTGAGAAAAGAAAAAAAGTACAAACCTTTTGAGCATCCTTTCTATCTCAAAATTGTTTTCTTGTCATGTGGACTATTCATTTTGAATCAAAGTTTCCTATGGAGATTGATATACTCGAATGATCTCGGCAGAGTGAAATGGAAATGTTAACCATGCCAAACAAGAAGTGCTTAGGATGAAGAGAGGCAAGCTCATTTCCAAACACGTCCTTCAAACACTTTTGAGAGTTGAGCATTATTCAAACACTTTTGAGAGTTGAGTGAAAAGAGGCATTCTCTTAGGACGAATGATTCATTCGCATTGAGTGCAAAGATCGAAATAATAAGGCATTTCCTTCATCAATCCCAAGCATTGCACTGATCCCTTGTTACCCATTTGGGCTAAAAAAAAAAAGATGATCCTTCAAAGTACCCCTATCGAGAACGACCCTACATTGGGGCAATATAGGAGGTTACAGTCGTGTCGTAAAACGAAAAGTTGAGAAAGATTCTATTACTTCCACTTATATCAATCTTCTTGTGGTAGCTTTAGAGGAATTCTCATCGGAGCTTGACTCATCCCAAGGTGAAGAAGAGCATTTCATTCTCTACCCAAACACTAATACCCATTGCTTTAACCAATTTGGGCCTGATTATTCATTTCCGAACCTCGAGCGGTGGTCATCTTCCTTCACTGGGGCAAGGCATAAGAATTGACCAAATACAATTGACAATCACGGGAAAATGTGAAAAGCATCTCGAAAGTCATAAGCTACCAAAGTTCAAAGAGCAAAAAGCTCGACAAACTAGGGGGGCATAAAAAAGCAGTGTGCTTGGTAAAAGCAAGGCCAATGCCCGTCAAGAAAAAGAGCCAAAAGGCCGCATCTTATGTGAAAGAAAAAATTATCAAAATCCAAGTGCCTGCGAAAAAGATCATCGCAAAGGACAAAGGAAATTAGAGAAAAGAGCAAAGCTCTCATACGAAATGATCGTGAATGAACTCTCGAGATGTGCTGTGTTTCAAGAGCCAAATGCTTTCGAAAGGTCAAGTGACCCGGTCACAATGCCATGATGATCACTGACTCTTAAAGACCCTCTTGAAAATTTTAAGCCTTTCAAGCCTTTCCCGAGCCAACATTATAACCCTTTTTTCCGAAGCCTCTTCTGATTGGGATGATTTGAGTGAAAATGAGAATATCATAAAGAAGCTGCTTGAAGGAGTGGAAATAATTCTATCTTGTCTTATCTTCCAAGTTCTCGACTCGTAAACCCAATGAAGATAGCGGCAAATGTTCCTTTATTGGCCTCAAAGTAATCATTCCTTTGTGTAAGCCCTAACCGAGCCTATATTGCGGTCCTTTCAAAAGACCTTTTTGATCGATCAGATTGTGCTCATTGCGAATGTTTCCGAAAGCCTTCGACATAGGCTATGTGAGATATTTTCAGCAATCAATTACTTCTCACGTGAATGGATGGGATCAAGTAGCCATTTTATCGAGAGTATGTGAGAAGCCCTTTCTGACTAAGAAGCTCCAGCTTGGCATGCTTAATGAGTCTTTTTCACGAATAGAAATCATTCTGGTAAGAACTTGACTCATAGAGAATTTGATGATTAACGATGCATCCACGAGCAAGATGACAATTTTGCGCCACACGATGCTGATTGAAATAAAATATTTTTCCAAAGCAGTCAAACTTAGCTTGATTAGCTTGTTCAATTAATGCTGCAATATTTCTAATACGACGTCTCTAATGACATTTGCCCAAGTTGAGTTTTACAGGATTCCTCAGTGAAGCCATGCAGTTTTCAGGGGATTAACGGGTGCTTCCCTAAAAATCAAAGGTTCATGGTCAGCCTTAAATCATGACATCTCTAAAGGTTCATGGTTAGCCTTAAACCATGTCATCTCACACGGTTGGTGGGTTTATCCTTAAACCACACGGTTCGTGGGTCTATCCTTAAACCACGGGGTTGGTGGGTTTATCCTTAAACCACGGGGTTGGTGGCTTTCCTAAACCACACGGTTCGTGGGTCTATCCTTAAACCACACGGTTCGTGGGTCTATCCTTAAACCACGGGGTTTGTGGCTTTTCCTAAACCACACGGTTTGTGGGTCTATCCTTAAACCACACGGTTGGTGGGTCTATCCTTAAACCACACGGTTGGTGGGTTTATCCTTAAACCACACGGTTCGTGGGTCTATCCTTAAACCACACGGTTCGTGGGTCTATCCTTAAACCACGGGGTTTGTGGCTTTTCCTAAACCACACGGTTGGTGGGTCTATCCTTAAACCACACGGTTCGTGGGTCTATCCTTAAACCACGGGGTTGGTGGGTTTATCCTTAAACCACGGGGTTGGTGGCTTTCCTAAACCACACGGTTCGTGGGTCTATCCTTAAACCACCCGGTTGGTGGGTCTATCCTTAAACCACGGGGTTTGTGGCTTTTCCTAAACCACACGGTTTGTGGGTCTATCCTTAAACCACACGGTTGGTGGGTCTATCCTTAAACCACATGGTTGGTGGGTTTATCCTTAAACCACGGGGTTGGTGGCTTTCCTAAACCACACGGTTCGTGGGTCTATCCTTAAACCACACGGTTCGTGGGTCTATCCTTAAACCACAGGGTTGGTGGCTTTCCTAAACCACACGGTTGGTGGGTCTATCCTTAAACCACACGGTTCGTGGGTCTATCCTTAAACCACACGGTTGGTGGGTCTATCCCTAAACCACGGGGTTTGTGGCTTTTCCTAAACCACACGGTTTGTGGGTCTATCCTTAAACCACACGGTTGGTGGGTTTATCCTTAAACCACAGGGTTGGTGGCTTTTCCTAAACCACACGGTTTGTGGGTCTATCCTTAAACCACACGGTTCGTGGGTCTATCCTTAAACCACACGGTTCGTGGGTCTATCCTTAAACCACACGGTTCGTGGGTCTATCCTTAAACCACACGGTTCGTGGGTCTATCCTTAAACCACACGGTTGGTGGGTTTATCCTTAAACCACGGGGTTGGTGGCTTTCCTAAACCACACGGTTTGTGGGTCTATCCTTAAACCACACGGTTGGTGGGTTTATCCTTAAACCACGGGGTTGGTGGCTTTTCCTAAACCGCACGGTTCGTGGGTCTATCCTTAAACCATAAGGTTGGTGGGTTTATCCTTAAATCACGGGGTTGGTGGCTTTTCCTAAACCACACGGTCGAAACCCGTTTTTACACGGTGAGACTATCATCCGGTCGAAACCCGTTTGTACACGGTGAGACCTTCCTCTCAATCGAAACCCGTTTTTACACGGTGAGACATTTTTTACAGTCTAAACCACACGGTTCGTGGGTCTATCCTTAAACCACAAGGTTCGTGAGTCATCCTTAAACCACACGGTTCGTGGGTCATCCTTAAACCCCGCTTTTAAAACGTTCATGAGTTTATTTCTAAACTGCAATTTTTCAAAGGTTCATGGTCAACCTTAAACCATATTATCTACAAAGGTTCATTGGTTTTCCTCAAATCATGCGTTTTCAACCCGGTCAAAACCCATTGTTATATGGTGAGACCTCATTCCTCTCCTTCTTCTTATGACACGGTGAGCTTTTGTAGCCCGGAGAGCTTTTGTAGCCCGGAGAGCTTTGTAGCCCGGAGTCTTTTTTTCCTATGATACGGTGAGCTTTGTAGCCCGGAGAGCTTTTGTAGCCCGGAGAGCTTTGTAGCCCGGAGTCTTTCTTCCTATGACACGGTGAGCTTTGTAGCCCGGAGAGCTTTTGTAGCCCGGAGAGCTTTGTAGCCCGGAGTCTTTCTTCCTATGACACGGTGAGCTTTGTAGCCCGGAGAGCTTTTGTAGCCCGGAGAGCTTTGTAGCCCGGAGTCTTTCTTCCTCTTATTGACAAGACGCGCTTCCATAATTATGATTTCTTTCCATCGACCTAATACGTGCTTATGCACACTGGGTTTATCGTGAAAATAATTTAGGTGTCTTTTGTCTTTGAAAGGAACCTCTTCGAGCTCCCATTCAAAGAGGGGCAAATGCTGACACCTAAATTTTCCCATTTTTTGTTTAGTATTTAATTGTCTACAGATTATGAATTAGCCACTAAAAAAGAAAAAAAAAAAAACAAACAAAGCAAAAAAAAAAAAGAAAACAAAAAGAAAAGGCAAAAACAAAAAAAAAAAAAAAAAGAAAAAAACATGGAAGGGGCTGAGCCCGTTTTTCCCTCTTGGCCCGGCCCACGTTAGCCTTTGTCCTCCTCCACCTTGTTTCGCACGCGAAACCTGCAAAAGGAGGCAGCGGCAACACAAAGGGGCAGGGGGGAGACCAGACAGAGAAACGGGGGAGAGGGAGACCAAAAAAGAAAAAGAAATACATAGACCAAGCACAAGGGAACCGGAGAGAGAGAGAGAGAGAGAGAGAGAGAGTTCGAGGTGAAGCGGCGGCATTGCCGCCACCGCCGCCGGCGGGAGCGGCGCTCGACCGACGCCGACTTCGCCGCCGCTCGACTCAAAGAGCCCCTCTCTCGAGCGACGCCTCCTCTTGCCGTCCTCCCCGCCTACGCCCATCCTTCGCGCGTTGCCGACGAAGCGCCGGACATCCGCCGCTACCGTCGCGCCCGCCTCGGCTCGGTCGCCGCTCCTGCGCCCGCCCGCGACGACCCACCGCCCGCAACCCAACGTCGGCGGCTGAGCCACGGCCTCACCACCGCCGCGCCCTCGAGGTCGCGACGCCACCTCCGCCGGTCCCGCTCCGCCTCTCGCTTTGCCCACGACCCACGGTGAGCGAGCCCCGACGGCCCTTGTTTTCCTGCCGGACGCCGCACCGACTGTTCGCTAGCCACACCGCGGTTTCAGCTGCTCGTTGCCTCCGCGCCCATCCGAGGAGCGTTCGAGCGCCGCCCTCGTCCCCGACGCCGTCCAAGCCGCCGCCGTTGATGTTCGACCAACGCTGACCGTGCCGTCCCCAAAACCAGATCCGGGAGGCGCCGCGTGGAAGAGTTAGATCCAGCAGGAGCAGACGTAGAAAGAGAAACCGGGGAAGGAGGAGGCGCCATCGGCGCGGCCCGACGCCGTCGCCACATCAGACCTCTGTCGTCGCCGCATCAGACCTCCTGCCCGTCGCCGTCCGAACCGCCGCCGCCCTCCGTCCCAACGAGCTGCTTGCTGACCGTCGCCGAACTGCCGCCTTCCTCTTTGCTGCCGCCGTCCGCCGCCCACCGCGCGTCCGCCGCCGAGACACCGACGTGCGAAGAAACCCTAGGGTTTCAGCCACGAACCAAGGTCGCGCCGGTCGGACCGGAGCCTCCAATCGTCCCGGGTAGGGTTTGGGCGAATTTGGGCTTTTGGGCTTATGTTTTTTTTTTTTGGGGCTTGTGGGCCTATTTATTTTAAAAGAGGGGGTGACCTTGTGGGCTTATGGGCCTGTTTGTTTTAGAAGAGAATGTGACTTTTTGGGCTGGGCCCACGCTTCGGGCCCAACCTCCCAATCGGACCGAACTCGGGTCCGGTCTCCGACCGGACCCGATTCGAGTCGACTCGGGCCGAACCGGGTTGGGTCGAACTAGACCCGACCCGGTCCGGTCCAAATTTTTATTTTTATATTATTTTTAAATTTTAATATATCTTTAAAACAATTTTGAAAATCCAAAAAAATTATTGAAAAATTATCTTTTTAAAACAATTTCGAAAATCCAAAAAGAATAAAAAAAATTAAAAAAATTAAAAAAATTAAAAAATTAATTATTTTTATTAATTTAAAAAAATTAAAAAAAATTAAAAAATTAAAAAAAATTAAAATTTTCGAAAATCCAAAAATGATAGGATTCAGTTAGGAATTGCTATATCTTGCTTTCTTAGTGTAATTAGACATTTATTTGCTCACATATTGATTATGTCGTATGTTTAATTTGCATATTTAATTATGTTTGATTGCACGTGTTTAATCTTATTGCAATTAGGATCTTGGTAGTTATGATTATTACTTTAATGATTGCGCGCTTGCATGATCACCTCACATGTTAGTGGATAAATATAAAATCAATCCAAATTGTCTGTCAAAAATCATTTTGTTAAAATGAACAAGATTAGGTATCGAGAAAGGGCACTAATTGGTTAATTAGTGTAATCAAGTCCCCGAACCTAAATTCTCTGGTTTGCGTAGGAAGTGAGGCACGCTCCCATGCCTCACTTGGTTTCTAGCCGATTGATAGGCTAGTGGCGACTCCTTTTATGCAAAATTTCTTAAGAATATCCCAACGTCACGCGGGGTATGGGCTTGGGAGAGCTCGCGCGTGATCATGGGCCTTAGGCCCGTCCTTTGGGCATACTCCCTAAACCTGTTCCCTCCCCCCGAGGGTAGGTCGCGACAGCATACGGCTTCCAATTTCTTCCCTTCAAGGCTTCATCGACCGGATTCTCTTCCTCCATTGACGACGGTGTTTAATCCGTGGCTAACAAAGGTACGCTCGACTCCGTGGTGTCTTTACGATCGGTGATACGTGTTTTCCGGGCTTCGTCTTCCGCATTGATTTAGGGATTCGATTTAGTGTCGTATCCGGTATTTCGGGGATCAGTCATTCCCAACAGATTGCCCTGGTGGCAATCTCTAAATTCACACCTGAAAAATGACATTAAGACGCCCTCAGGTTATAACAACGAAAGTAAACATGCAGTTGTCTCTGATTAGGTCTTCAAAAGAATTGTTTCAGTAAAAATCTAGCCGCTCTATTCATTTCGTCGATGTGAACTTACCACAGCACTCACTGTACAGATTATAGTAATCTCCTTATAAGCATGCCCAGCTATTCTCTGTAGCCCAGTTGCATTCATAAATTTGTCCAGGCCATTCCCCACACTTTCTGCAACTCTACTTTTCCTTCTTCTGCAGCAATTGGAGTTCAAGACTTATTTTTGTTATTTTCGATGAGTTGAGTTCAGAAACTTCCAAAAAAATAGAAGAAAAGAAAACAAGAAGTGCGTAGCCTTGAGTGGTGGCCCATCTCTATCTATCGATAGTGAGAGACTTGTTACTGTCGGCAGATCAATGATGGGGGACAAGGTGATAAGATTAGATTAGGCGTATTTTGACTCACTCTTGCTTCCTCGACCTCGATTGAATATAACTATACTTGCCGCCCCGTGCGGAAATAATGGGCGTCAAAGCAGTCAAAGCCTTCAAAGCTTACAAGTAGCGTACGTGGCGGTTACCTGTAACCCTCATTAATCACATTTGACATGACATTTTTATAAGGATTTTGGTAATAAAAATGCCTCCCAAACACTAATCAAGATTATTAAATATAGTAAGGATGTTTATCAAGACCCTCTTTTGGTACTCCTGATGCTGAAAACGTGCACGTTTGCTTTCATGAAACTTTGCCTATGCATCAAATAGAAGAAGTAACATTTCCGTAATATACCTAACTAACAGGCCAGTTAAATAATATATCCAAACTAGTATGTAAAAGGATAGATGGGAGACTTCTGAAATACTCGATACAAGTTAGAGTTTAATTAATTACCTATGAACTAATTGTCGAAATTAAATTTTTTTTCCATCTATAATTATTACAAGTATATGCAATGGGGAAGTTTGAGGTTGAAATGGCCATTGAATTTGCTTAATCAATAGTATGTATTAGCGCACAAACATCTCGTTAGAATATTTAAATAATAAACCATGCATTCATCTAACAGGTTAAACTTTTAGAATAGTTGACAATGATCCCCACATATTCTTAACTCGGAACTAGAGTTGAAAATCCTAAATTCAAATCTATTAAAATCTCATTTGCCTCCCCAATTAAACTTCCACCATTAGTAGTAGGCAAAAGACTATATTATAACAGTTTAAGTTTTTAGAATAGTTGATGACAATACCCACAATTAACTCATCTAATGTCACTTCTTGAACATTCTTTCAACAAATATTGGCACTTAGCCACTTAAAAGAAGTTCAAAACCAATATGAATTCGTAGAGAACGACAAATCTGACCCAACCCCACGAGCTATTTTCATCGGAGAACAGAATATTCAACTGAAAATGAAATCAATTTGGTCTTAATTGATCTCACCGTCTGCCATGTTATGCACACAACCCGTCTTCTAAGGGTCCCAAAGCTGCCAAATTGGAGAAACAGGCTTCACTGGTTTGAAATCCTCGAGCTGCTAAAGCTGACCATCGTCATCATCCGATGGCTACACCCAGCAGGAAATTGATATTTTCTGTTCATTGCTGGGAAAGGTTTCATTCACCGCTCCCGTCACTCCTTGGGCGAGCAAGATTTGACCCCGGACACGTTTATTTCAGATGAGACTCATTCCAGCAATTAATTAATGTAAGGTTGGATGGTTGTTGATGGGTGAGACCAATGTCTCGAGAGTTAACCTAATACCAAGTTATAATGAATGGCAGTGGAACCAAGAACAGACCATAATAATTAAAGTAGGTAACTTAGCAAAGTAGTTGAACCAAGTCGGAGCTAAATTCCTACACCTCAAATCTTCTCATTGGCGACTCATCGTGGGGACCAACACAACATAAACGCCATGGAAATTGAGGTTATTGCAGTCAGCCGATTTGAAGGATTCTGATTACAAGCTTGACAAGGTTTCTTGGCTTTTCGTATTGGCAAAGGAACGTGTTCCTTACTTGTCAACAGAAAGACTTCTTCAATTTGCGTGCCAATCGATTGCGGGGCATCATTAGCTCATGGAAGTCCTCTTGCCAATCAAACGTGCTGGGCCAAACCAAAATAGATGTCCTCTCAAGCTCGGTCTTGTGCACGCTTCCTCCTTTTCTTTTACTTCTGGTGCTTGAAAACTGAATCGAGTGTGAAGGGAAGAAAATGATTTGGAGGCGATGAGATCTCTCCTAATGATATGATTATGGTCTGAATCATCGCCTCATACTTTGCTTGGAATCAATGAACTCTTGACAAAAAAGAATTGATCATTGTCGGTGAGTTGACATGTAAAAGCTTGTAATATTATCATGAGTATTGGACGTCAGATAAGGGTCTAGTCCCCGAACTATCCATGAATGTGATGTCGTGCTGGTATGTGAGTCCCGTGTGATCTCAAGCTGGCATAAGGCGTTTTAAAATCGTGACTACAAGAACGAGCATACAGGAACGACTACTAAACTATTTTGGCAACGGGCATACGGGAACGGGTCTCGCATATATTTCGTGCCTGGGGGGACAAAATCCATGTTTACACTCGATTTGGGCTGCTCTTGTGCGGGCGAGTCTGCCAGCCCAACTCCTTATTCTTGTTGTTACGGAGTCCGTGGAGTGAACTCACTAGTAGCGAGAAGAAAAGAGAGCTTTCCAAGCAATGCGGGGGCAAACAGAAGTGAGGAAAATGCGTCTCTGCTCTCGCATCATCCAGTTTTTTCATTGTTGTAATGGCCAATAAGTCTCACCTGATTCCATAATAGCACGTGCGTTTTCAAAGTCGTACAGGCTTGCAGGAGTTGCGACTAATTGAGCATTTCCTCGGACGGTCATTATCATCTTAGAATCTCCCTCGAGATGTTTGATGTGGGATGATTCGTTTACACCAGAAATCAAATCACCCATTATCTTTTTTGCCAAAATATAGTGTGTCATCTTGTATGAATGGCGCAATTGTTACCACCGAAGTCAGACTCAGGCATTTTGTGATTAGGATTAGAATTTAATATGGATAAATGCGTACATTGAAGTACCAAACTATGGCTGTTTGTGTAGGGAATAGATGTGACATCTATGCCGTAAATTGCAAAAAAGCGACAAACGTTATTGTAGGTGTTTGAATCATTAGATGTGTATTTTGGGACAGCAAGTGGGCACAAAATGTTGGTGATGGAATACCACTCGACACAGCATATATCTATCAATCGATGAGGTAACGTATCGGTAGCTTATTTGCCATGGGAAAGTTACGCTTTTGAAGATGCAATGCTCATTAGCAAGTGTCAGATATATGGAGAAGTACTTTTAATTCTTTCCTCAAACAAAAATTTTAAATTTAGACCGATGAAGGAGTTCCATAAAGTATGCCCAAAAAATAATTCACCTTCCAAGTCATAGTTTGTAATTTAGCCTGATCGTGGCATGATTGTCATCTTGAATGACCGTTCCAATTTCCAATTTTATGTTCCATTCCAATTCAAGAGATTTGGAGTTTTACTCTTTCATGACCTCATGCAATCACTGGATGAGATTAGAGCTGAATGTTGAGCTTAATACGTAGTCCAAATTGTAAAAGGGTCAACTGAGTTCTATAAGATAGAATTTAATTCACGTCAGGAATGAACTTTTAAGCGTCTTGTGCAAAGTTATCTAGCTATAGTAGAGACTCTCTGACTACTAGCACTTGGTTGGGTGGTGATAAATTCACCAGCCTTACACCTTTGGATTAATAGGTATTGAAAAGTAGTAGCTAGGGTTAGTTTAAACAATGTGAAGCGAACGCGCAACTCTGATGATAATGTCTAAAGACTCATCAGTGCTGGTCAGCTACCCTTTTATTTTTATCTTTTTTTAATTTTTAAAAAGAAAAGGTCATATGCAAATAAAATAATTAGTGTGAATGTATAAGGTAGAGACGTGGGGAACACTGAATTAATGGGGACATTTATATAACTATTTCCCGATCTCTCCGGTTACCACCTAATGCAAGGAAAAAAATCTTTTTGCCGAAACAATGTGAACTAATTCCGCCGTAGATAAAGCGGCCAAAACGTGTGTGCATGTAATGCTCGTTTTCCGGATTGGGCTAAGCAAAGTTTGGGGTGCTGCGGCGGATTTTATCAACACCAGAGTGGATCCACGTCATTCCTTTTAGGAGGGTCTTAGGACAACGGCTAAGATTGCACGAGCTTAGGCAAATTTGTTTTGTTTTGTCGAAGGAAAATAATGCCACTCTTTGGGTCCGTTCATTTTGCAAAAAATATCGCGTTTCTGAAAAATATTTTTCAGAAAATCATTATCCAAGAAAATAATTATATTTTTCAACGTTCGGCATTTAAAACTTGAAAATAGAATGGAAAATATTTTCCACTATTCATTATCAGATTTTATTTTTTTTTTTTTAAATTACCAGAAAAGTTAAATTTTATTTTTTAAATTGAGTAAAAATATTTAATTTAAATATTTAATTTTTAAATGAATTTTTAATTATTTTTTAAATTCTTTTCTTTTTTTCTTTCTTCCTCTTTTTTTTCTTTTCCTTCCTCCTCCTTCCTCCTCCTTCCTCCACTATCGCATGCCTCGACGATAGTCGGCTGCTCGACAA